>NW_021137853.1:0-196531 GCF_004193835.3 Ostrinia furnacalis | reverse complement strand
AGGCTGAGCACGCGTCATTGCAGCGCCTGAGTGATTCGAATTTCGAATTTGGATCTTTGATTTTGCGCGTTTCGTTATTTTATTAAATGTAAAGATTTCACCACCAGTTTATTAAATTCATAAAGATTTAATTATTTTTAGGTTGTTTTTAATATTAGATTTTTAATGACAATCGTTGTCAATATAAAATAATATAAATCGTCGCGTCACACGTCATTTTTCATTTGCGCATCTACCAGCATTTTTCACTCAAATAAAACTTCATGCAAAGAAAATAGAAAATAATTTTCTTAAATATTCCAGTTTATTGGCATTTTTTGATTATCTGGAAAAAGTATTTTTGCTTGATAATGTTGCTAATAATGATTAATTTTGTTTTTCTGCTTTTTGTTGATATTGAACTGAAACTGCAATAAAATGCCATCTGTTGGAAACCGTGAAAACTACGATGGTACCATAGCTTCACTGGTGCTGGAAATTGTAAAGCTCTTCAATAAAAGTAGTTCTACGCATATAGTTTAGATGGCGCTATTCTAGAGTTTTCTTACTTGAGTTTTCCTTTGTTTTTTTTAACTCTTATTTAATTATAAAAATTAACTATGGTGATTTAGGATATTACTTATGTACCTAATAAAGAATCTAAGAAAATGTATAAAATCTTGATTACCCGTGAAGACGGGTAAAGGTGTCTTCACAACTAAGCAAAATAAAATGTCACAAACAATTAATTTTAATGAGAGTGTGCACTGTGCAATATACGTAAATAAAAGTGTGACTGAAAAAGATAGGTAATTACTTATTAAAAGCGCAACAAACCAGTTACATTAATTTATAGCACCTATTAAAACTAAACTTTGTCAAAACTTTAGGACGTAGGTAGAGTACACTGCCAAACTTATCTAAATCACGCTTCATTAAGGTTATTTAATATTTTTTGTATCAAAACCCACGCGAACGAAGTAACGTAGGTAACTATGTAAGTAGGTAGGTATATCAAATTAAACATCATAGTGTGCACTTACCTTAGCCGCCATTAGCCACATTAGCCGTGGGTAAACACCACACAATGGCGACACGCTCTGACGACCCCATGGATCTGCATCCGGGATGGGTCAGACTAAATGTTCACTTTGTTTGCTTTTAATTTAACATTTTCTTTGTCATTTGTGTCTCGTTTCTTTAAACAATAAACATTTAGACACTTGCTGTTTTAATGCAATCACAATTATCAAAACTAGTTACTTGGACCCTAAGTTTCTTAGGCTGGATAGCACCATCTTACTTTAACTAAAATAAACGTTAAAAATCTGTCGTCAAACTCCATACAAAAAACACCGGGTTATAGTTACGGTTGAAGTTAGATGGTAGAACTCAGCCTTAGCTTAATTCAGACTTTTCCCGTCCAGCAACACTTTTTCCTTAACGATTTTAAAAGGTGCTTCCTTAACAGAGAAATTAAGGTAAAATGGAAAAGATAAGTTGAAACTATCATCGCCATTATTATCTTTTTCGTTTTCCCAGGTTTTTAAAGGTTCAGTCAAACCAACGCGATCCTTTAAGCCAAAATTCTTCTAACAATCGTCAGTTAAAGCGTTAAATAGTAACTTGTATACAATTATTTTGCGTTTTAAACCTGAATAATTAAGATTAAAAAGATTGTAGAGTTCAGTGCACGACAGTCTTCATTGCCTCTACAGTCTACATTCGTCATAATTTAGTCATAATTGCTAAATTACTTATCTTCTTCTTCTTCTTTTCGTGTCGACAACAAACCTACACAGTGTCAGCCCAAAACTCCGCCACAAGAGTGACGTTGTCAGCAGCACTCATCAAATCCTCCTGAGTGCAGTTGCTTATGTAAACATTATTATTTATCTTATCAACCAAGCTTGTATTTTGATGATATTTCTTTCAAAGTCAATTTGCTTTAAGTACCTATGGTTAGACCATTAACAGACTTAAACAAAAACCTATCTATCTAGACGCCCCAAAGATCACAAGTTTAAAAATCAAATTATAAATTCCACGGTAGTAAAAGTACCTTTTTCTAAAAGACAAGGAATATTGTGCAGGTTTTCCCATAATATGAAACATCCAAAAATGGTCTAAGTCATATCACTTCCCGATGTCAGAGATTTATTAAACACTAGCTTTCCGCCCGCGGCTTCGCCCGCGTGGAATTTTGTCTGTCACAGAAAAACTTTATCGCGCGCGTTCCTGTTTCAAAAACCGGGATAAAAACTATCCTATGTTCTTTCCCGGGACTCAAACTATCTCTATGCCAAATTTCATCAAAATCGGTTGCGAGGTTTAAGCGGGAAAGCGTAACAGACAGACAGACAGACAGACAGACAGACAGACAGACAGAGTTACTTTCGCATTTATAATATTAGTTGGGATATTAGTTGGGATACTCGTACTTACGCCCGTATTCACAAACATTACTTTGAGGTCTCACAGTGCGCGTGGACGCACAGGATGACACACAAACCAATCACAGAGCTCTATTCATCGCTGTGCGTTCGATTTGCTGCTTCACTTAATCAAGCATCGTTCGTGAATACGGGCGTTAGAGTTTGATAATATTTCCAGTATTTTAATCTCAATTAAATATATTATGTACTTAATTTATGTTTGTAATGAAAAAATAAGAGCAACTGTAACAATAACATGTCGTGGATTTAGTTATTGTTTTGCTGTCGCGGTCGACGATCGACCTATTAACCCAGGCAGGGGCGCGCAACAGTTGTACGCTAATTAATTAGCTTTTAACTAGATTAATTGTTTAACTCGATTGTTTCTATGTATAATTAAAATTTGTGAAAATTTATACCCCTTGGTTTTTATAGAGGTGATAACTATAGGGCTTTGACCAACTACTCTGTATCTATGCAATTTATGTATTTGTAAGCTGTTTGTTTTCTGAATAAAATAAAATAAAATAAAGTACTGATTTAGAGGTAACATTTTACTTTCATAGTTTAAGTCAGTGTTAAAGTACCATTTAAATAACTTTTACTAGTGCAGTCATAATTTCATGAACAGGTAAGTACCTGATTAAAAAATGTTTGTAGAATTTTTTAAACTTCATGTTATAGCTAATTAGTGCATGCAGAAAGAAAATAAAAGTTTATTTCCTAAGTTCCTTGTAACAGGAAGAGGATAATGTATGTTTTTAATAATTTCACATAATTAATTAATGCTACTTCACAGATTTTATGGCAATCTACAGCAATTAAGTTTTAAACCTTGTTCCGCTAATAACATTTCATTTTTCCCGTCATAATCCTTAATTAATACTTTTACTGCAACTTCTCAGAATTATTGCATTCGGAAACCACTTAGCGTGAAGGTTAAAAATAAACGACATATTTATTTAGCCCACATCATGTACCGTTAACGAAAAAGGGTAAAAAGTTGGGCACACCTGCCGCATACATTCGCGACCTTTGCATTGGTACCGGTCCATAGTCGCTGCGCGTCTCTCACCGGTTCCTCTTCCGATCTATCTGGTTTCGAACGAGATAAGAAAGTCTATCGGCGAAAATAACTCTTGCAGAGCGGTGAATTAAAATTAAAAAAAAGTTCAATTACTTTTATACATTTTAAAAAAGTGACATAGGTATAGTGCCGGCAAAACACGCGAATGTAGAGCGGTTTACAAAAAACTATTCCTATTTTAAAATTGAAAAAGTTTATTACTAAATTGTTTCACTAGTGGCCAGTTACATAAAAGTGACATCTTAAACTGTGATATTATTAAGCGATTATAAAAATAACTTATTTATTTATTTTGTGGATTTTAATTGAAGAAAATGGATAGTGTGACTTTCTAATTCCAGTGCTAATAAAAATTGAATTTCAAAATGAAGTGGGCGTATATTTTATTTATGTTGGTTTCGATATGTTTTAAGTTTGGTGAATTCAGTGAGCTACAAAATATTACAAGGTTCGTATTTTTTCTAAAAGTCTCTACAAAAAAGTCTACTCCAATTTTGTAAAAATATCACAATAAGTAATAGTTATAAGTACTTTTAGTTTTATTAATATTAGTTCCCTTTAGGTACAATATAACATTAGGTACCTAATCATTGAAGTTCATTAAACACAATACGACACGAATATCAATGAGAATACTCCAATTATTTAAATGAACTTTATATTGAGTAGGTACTTTGCTGGTTAATTTATTGTATAAACTATAAACGTAACTGTAGTAAAAATTAAATTTCCGACTTCCAAAAATTTTTAATCTATCGTGTGTGTTTTTAAGCTTTTTAAAATCGTTATTTTTTACAACTGCTTTCTTCCAAACCATTTATTGACCAAACCATTTATACAACGTAGATACCTACCTATACTAACTTACAAAGAAATACAGTAGTTACTAAGTTATGTATATTACTGTGCATCCTTCCTTAGCTACACAAAACTGTTTTAGAAGTTCGAGATGTTGATTCATTACTTGCAATTTGATAGCCATATCCGCTCCGGACTCAAGACAAGGTTCATTGTTTGATGATAATTTTAAACAGCTTGTTTTGTACGAAACATACTTCGTTACGGACTTTTACAACAATATTTAATAATTTCGAATACGTGTGGCTAATTGATTTCAACAAGAAACCCTGTCCATAACACAGACATCTCTTCATCTTTTCATCAACATTATTTTGGCAAAAAATCTAATTCCGATGCCATAAACTAATTAATTACACAAAAAAGTTCAAACACTGGCTGACGAAACTTTTTCTTACGCCGCCATGACAAAAAAAAAGTTTGTACAAAACAAAAATGGCGGGAACCTGATCATGTTTTCCTAAAAATTTTCTCGTTTGTTTTTGGAAAGAGATCATGATCTTCAATTGTTTTCTTTAACATAATCCACGAAATTTTCATGGTTACTCTAAGTGGTTACTTGAGCAAATTGGAAATAATATTTGCGGCAGCCGAGATGTAAGTAACTGATTTTAGTGTTACCCATTTATTTTGAAAGAATAGAACAAGTATGTAGGCAATAAATATCATGTATTTTTAAAAATTGGGTTAGTTAATTAGATAAATACTTAGTTTTCTTGGCTTGTATCAGGTACGGCAGCCGTGACGGCCTGGAAAATTACCTACCTACCCACTTTTCCTCTTTTAACTAAAGTAGATATTTAGTCTTCCTATAAAATTAGTATTATTGTAGAATACTAAAGATTATTCAAACTAGTTTGCATGTAAAGTAAAGAAGGCCATGGTTGTTTCTTACTATAAGGAAACAGTTACGATGTAATTGTCCCGGCGCATCGCGACCTTAGCCGCCATGGGAAATAAAACCCATAGATTGTTTATTATTATGATCGCCTGTCGCGATTGACGATGATTGATTATGATTAAATAATATTGTTATTTAATTTAATTTTATGGGTAAACACATTGTGAGAGAAAATCTAAGACCAAATGTAGCAATAACAATTAACATAACTTTAAGAACAAAAACTTTTGCACGTCGCATGCGACAGAATATGCTGGAATTAACTAAATTAACACCAATCTAACCATGTTCTTGCAAATAAATGATTTTATTATTATTATTATTATTGTGATTCAACTGTAGCTATGGTGTCCCAGTCGTCTGTCCTAGTTGACATAAATAAAAATAAACTTGTACTTACCTACCTAAATACCATTAATACGGTTTCAATAAGTCATGAAAATGGCATAATTCTATGTGAAAATTTCAAAATGTATTGTGTATTTCTTATACATACTTAGGTATTAATTAACAAGCTCCTTATTAAATGTAGTTTTTGCATTACAACGCTAATTATGATATTTCTCTAGAAAAAATTTGTCACCCTAAATGCGAGTTTGGTTCTCAATCTCAGCTCAGTTTCCATATGAGACTTTTGATCTGGGTCATCGGCGGCGTTTTTCAATCAAAAACAAATAGAAGTAATGTGTTGCTTTAAAGTATTATATTGAACCAATACCGACACAATATAAAAACTAAAAGCAAACATTAAATGCTAATGTTTGTATAGTTGTGTAGCATCTTTATTCTCTAGTTATCCGCATGGCGTAAAACGATCAGCGATTTGCAATGCATAACCACGTTATGAGTAACTACCATGAATTTCATTTATAAATATCACCATCTCATAGCACTATCTGAGAGAAACTTTTAGTGAGCCATTTAAGTAATAATCAACGGCTATGCTCCATCATTCGATCAGAATTTACAAGGAACCGTATCATAGTACAGTCGCGGAATGAAAAGGTTCGTCACCTTAGTGTCGGTTTTCGCTTGCACTAGGTACTGTAAGAGTCAAACCTGCCAACATAACCGTGCGAGAAACAGTGCTGCTAACATTTAAATAAATATGACCTTTGCTAACGAATAAGGTTTTGCTTGTTTATTTTTTTATCCCATCAGTGCAATGCAATGATGACATTGACCAATTGACAATAGTTTTTTTTATTTAATAGAAATAATAATGGCAGGTTGAACCAACAAGAAGGTTTTAGTTTATCAATCATAATAATCTTCTTGACAAGATAAATCGTCAAACAACTTTGAGCTGAATAATTTTGAACTTTACTGACGAACATTTAAAGATTATTTTCTCTAACTCGAGATTATTCTGTAACATAGTTCCAAAAGGTAATATGTGCTCGCGATTCGTTGAAGGAATCAATTTGAAAACTGACGAACCTTTTCATTCCGTGACTGTACATTACAATTTAGCAACTATTATCATCAATTCATCTTTTCCAGCCCATACCCTTGCACAGACCTGAACCACCTGTTCCTAGCGCCAGGAGTGCTCACAGCCGGGGGCAGCAATAGGGCCTGTGTATCCAGGTTCGCCCCAGATGGCCCTGCGAGGATGGAGCTCACCTTGATCTCTGGTGACGAGGCAGAAGCTATGGCATCGAGAGAACTTCCACCAGGTAAGTGGTAAATTATGAGGAAGGCCCTTTGAAGTTCGCTTCCACATTCGGCCTGATTGTCACTTACCATCAGGAGAGATACAGGCCAAGAGCTTCCTCGTTTTGAATAAAAAAAAGACAGATCCTGATGATTTTCCTGGAATAAATTGTAATATGGAATCTGAAACGTTTATCTGGTTTTAGGTGATGGTGGCTGCATTGATATCGCTGTTCCACAGAAACCAAATACCAAAGCAAAGTTGGTGGTAAGCTTATGGTGAGTGTTCTAGCTTTATACCTCAACAATAGCTTAGTGATTGTGCCCTCTGAAAACTTAGATGACCAAGCGACTGGGCCATATAAATATTAACTTCTGCTATATTTGTTTGATTAGAGTAATTGGTTCAAGAAGAGCAAATAAAATAAGTAAAGTTGGTTGGAATTCGTAGCGCTTATAGGTACTTTCAGCAGCTTTTTTTATTCACCTACTGTATCCAACTCCCTAATTCTTGAACGTATCTTTACCCAAGGTCTATACAAGAGTAACAAACGGTTGACCTCTTTCTCTCTAGGTACCCCGAATCCAAATGCTCATGGCAGCGGGAGCTAGCAGTGACCATTTCAAGCGGTCGGGTCGTAGTGGCGCACACAGAGCGCTCTCGCTACCGGCCGGGGGACACGCTGCGAGCACGTGTCATAGTGCTAAAGCCGGACCTAACACCAGCTCATGGTGTGGTGAGTACGTCTTGTTATAACAGCTGATAACAATCCTCTAGATACGCCGAATTCAAGTGCTCCTGGCAGCGAGAGCTAGCAGTGACCATCTCAAGCGGTCGGGTCGTAGTTGCCCATACAGAGCGCTCTCGCTACAGGCCGGGAGACACGCTGCGAGCACGTGTTATAGTACTGAAGCCGGACCTGACGCCAGCTCACGGTGTGGTGAGTACATCTTGTTATAACAGCTGATGCTAATCCTCTAGGTACGCCGAATCCAAATGCTCATGGCAGCGGGAGCTAGCAGTGACCATTTCAAGCGGTCGGGTCGTAGTTGCCCATACAGAGCGCTCTCGCTACCGGCCGGGGGACACGCTGCGAGCACGTGTTATAGTGCTGAAACCGGACCTGACACCAGCTCATGGTGTGGTGAGTAAATCTTGTTATAACAGCTGATGCTAATCCTCTAGGTACGCCGAATCCAAATGCTCATGGCAGCGGGAGCTAGCAGTGACCATTTCAAGCGGTCGGGTCGTAGTTGCCCATACAGAGCGCTCTCGCTACCGGCCGGGGGACACGCTGCGAGCACGTGTTATAGTGCTGAAACCGGACCTGACACCAGCTCATGGTGTGGTGAGTAAATCTTGTTATAACAGCTGATGCTAATCCTCTAGGTACGCCGAATCCAAATGCTCGTGGCAGCGAGAGCTAGCAGTGACCATTTCAAGCGGTCGGGTCGTAGTGGTGCACACAGAGTGCTCTCGCTACCGGCCAGGGGACACGCTGCGAGCACGTGTTATAGTACTGAAGCCGGACCTGACACCAGCTCATGGTGTGGTGAGTACGTCTTGTACAGCTGATGCTAATCCTTTAGGTACCCCGAATCCAAATGCTCGTGGCAACGAGAGCTAACAGTGACCATCTCAAGCGGTCGGGTCTTAGTGGCCCACACAGAGCGCTCTCGCTACCGGCCGGGGGACACGCTGCGAGCACGTGTTATAGTCCTGAAGCCGGACCTGACACCAGCTCATGGTGTGGTGAGTACATCTTGTTATAACAGCTGATAACAATCCTCTAGATACCCCGAATTCAAGTGCTCGTGGCAGCGAGAGCTAGCAGTGACCATGTCAAGCGGCCGCGTGGTAGTGGACCATACAGAGCGCTTGCGATACAGGCACTATAAGCACGTGTTATAGTCCTGAAGCCGGACCTGGCGCTAGCTCACGGTGTGGTAAGTTATTCTTATTGATTCAGCTGATTACACCCCTACATCCTAGATTAGGCTCCCATCTTCATCACAACATGAGATCTGGAAAATGGACACTAAATTCCCACTTCAGGAGAAAATGTGGGATTTCACTCTCCCCACTCTGGCCAGACGATTGCTTGACGAGAATAGCCTACACATAATATTGCAGTGGCTGGTATCCAAATTTCAACCTTGAAGGATGAAGGAGTAGGCCAACCAAATCTAAGGACAGAGGAGCAAAAGAACCTGAAAATACAGCAAGTAAGCTCCCTCTAACTAAGATCCAAAGACAACGCTTACGCTTACGCTTAGAGTATTAAAGTGATCTCCGGAACCAAAGGGTGCATTTGCAACCTTTGTCACGACACGACGATGTCCTGGACTCCAAAACCTATGAAATACAAAAGCAAAATTAGTTTTCTATCTACATTTATTATGCTGCTTAAGTTTATGTGATAACTAAATAGCATCAAATTCAAACATTTAATTAAATCCTTCTACGGCTAAAAGCTTTATTATTGTCATGTTTATGGTCATGACCAGTCATGACCGGCCTCGGGCGTGAGTGGTGTTTTAACATGACATGTTATTTAATACCAATTACCTCCATGAGCACATGTTTACTGAATGGGACGTCAATTTCACGATCTGCCGGACCATGATTATAATGATTATCTATTAGATGAGTAAAAAGTGCCCGCAAAAAAGGATAAATATGACTCATCATGACCTTCACATTGTGATTATGATCTAGGCATCCATTGAGGCTTAAAATAAAGAACTATTTAAAATCAAAAATATTTTATTAATAAATGTCGCGTTAAGACCCGTGTCTTACTATTTTAGTCAAAAATATTTTATTCAATTTTGACCACCGTTGGCACTTATGAATGTTAAATACAGTAAAAAGGTAGCTCTTACGGCACTTTACATGACGTCTCCTATCTTTTATTTATAAAATATAGTAAAGTAAGTAAGTAGGTACTTATTGAACTAGTTAAAAATGTTTTGACTGATAAATTGGGTATTTTCGGTTCGCGACCGATAAAGGTTACGGAGATAAGCAAAAAATCTGGACATGGGTACCTTTAAGTTAGAAAGAAATAAATGCGCTTTCGTATACCTTCATGGAGTCAGCGACATATACGACATGCCTAATTTTAGCACCTATTAAAAGTCTGGTTATAGCGTCGAGAAAGGGAGAGATAAATGCACTTTAGTTATGTAGTAAGACATGTTGCAAATTTTAGTTTAATAGCAAAATTACGGTTAAGTGCATTTCAAGTCTACTCAAGAGATGTGTAGCTAGAATGGAGGAATACCTATTAGAGAATCTCAATGTACGCCTTAGGTACAGCCAAAGGCTAGTAAATAAACATGCAAATAAGTCTTCGATGTGTCCGATTAAAACAATAAATTACCGGCAAAATACATGGCGACAACCATGAGAGATAACCTTCGGCAAATTTTAATATTAGCTACCAATAATCCCTAAGAATATTATGCAACAAATATTTTAGGTGTAACGTGGTTTACAAACAAATAACAATTTAATTCCGTGTCATCAACTTTAGGAATTGAAAGGTATTTGACAAAATACTGAGAAATGCTTTATTATTGTAACAGTCGACAAAAAGTAGGTCTATAGCATGAAATAAGAATGACTAAAAATCGTCAATCATTGAAGTGAATTTATTGCTCAAAGTTAACCAATCAGCCCAATTAAGTTTTACAATGATTGTCATGCATCTGGGTACATACATTATTATTAGAAGAGAGATGAAGCAAATCACGTTTTAAAAATATATTATCATCATTTTGTTACATAATCGTCCTTTGTTGTTGGAAACTACAATGTTGAGTTGAGACTAATGGATGATTTAGACATCGCGAATTGAGCCATGTCAGAGCCTGTGGTATCTCATAAAGTCTGACAACAGCGTTCATGCAACCTTAGTTTTCTGCCTATGTAGAGAAGCACTTGATTGCCCCATTTCCAAGATATCGATTCTGGTAACGTGTAAAGCTCTACCGGTATTAAAAGCAGCAATTAACGGTTAATGTATCGACATCGAGTGCAGAGAAACCGGTGAATTTCGCATAAACAAGATTTGCATGCCCTCACAAGTGGGTCAGTGTTACGGGAGCTTGACGCGACCGGTTTTGAGGCTGGCTATTTTGAGATACGCGATGGAATTTGCTGGAGATGGGTGATCCTTGATTGAAGTGTTTTTGACCACAAGACAATACATAGCTAAAATAGTGAGTCCGACTGACCCTTCCTGCGACTTTCATGGCAAAGAGAGTCACGCTCGTTAAAGAATTTTCTATTTGGAAATGGGACCTTTTTTAGCGTAAAGCCCCCAGAATGGATGATTCCCCCAGAATCTTAAGTTATAGTAACAAGTTGATTTAAAAAACTGACTCAAATGTAACTGGTACCTAGATGAACCTGGCAGAATCCATTGTTTGCTCTTAATGCAAGATCAATCTAGGTTAAGTATTCTATTGTGAGCGTAAATATTGTAAGCATTAGAATTGCGCAATCACAAATCACCTAGCCCTAAGACAACTGTGTAACTTTTCTTGTATTTGTATTGTTGGTTGTCCTAAATAAATAAAATAAATAAGTATACTAATCGTAAGAAACGATATGCTACGCCTCCAGACAACGAAATTCCGAACGCGACGTATCCAATCATAAAATATTTGTTTGTACTTCGTTCGACAATGTCAACGATTTCGCACCATTTAAGTATTATGTGGACTCAGCGGTAGTTTAACACGGTCAATGGGTGAAGGTCTGATGAGCGTTTTGTGTTTAACCCTTTCAGACCTGAATTATTTTTTTTTCATCCGATCAATTTAGTAAAATTTATGCAACTAAAGTATAGTTAGGTATGTAAGAAAAAAATAATGAAAAAAATCCTAGTGTTATTCTTTTCGAGAAAATGCATTTTCTTTTTATGTCTACAAATGTGGTCATCCGTCCCACGTGAAAAAAACTTATAGGATTAACTGTGTTATTGAAATAATAGAACGTACTTTTACGGAGCTCTTTTTAATTAGTTTTTATTAAAAAATCTTCTTTTTTATCTAAATAACAAAATTAAATGTCTTCTTTCATCATCATCATCACCATCATCATCTCAGCCATAGGACGTCCACTGCTGAATATAGGATAGGAATAAAGTCCTAATAGGACTCTTCCAATGTTTTCCATGTTGCTCGGTTGGTAGCGGCCTACGTCCAGCGCTTTCCTGCTTCCTTTATGATGTCGTCGGTCCACCTTGTGGGTGGACGTACCACGCTGCGTTGTTTCGGTACACAGTCTCCACTCCAGAATCTTGCTGCCTCTTCGGCCGTCAGTTCTGCGTACTATGTGCCCTGCCCATTGCACCTTCAGCGTGCTAATCAGTCGGGCTAGTCAGCGACTTTAGTTCGTTTACAGATCTCCTCATTTCTGTTTCGATCTCGTAATGAAACACCGAGCATAGCCCTATCCATAGCACGCTGTGCCTCTTTGAGCTTCTGTATAAGGCCTATAGTGAGAGCCACGTTTCCGAACCATAAGTCATTAATGGTAACACACATTAGTTGTACCTACACTTTAGTCTTCAGGCACTGAGGTATTTTAGACGAAAAGATGTTGCGTAATTTCCAGAACGCTGCCCAGCCGAGTCGGATTCGACGATTGACCTCTTCCTCGAAATTGGACCTACCTAGCTGAATCGTTTGTCCGAGGTAGATATATTACTGTCAATAATTTCGAGGAATCGATCAATGGCTAAGGCTTCTCCATATTTCTCTTAGTCATCTGAAGATAGCACAAAATCAGAAAGATTTCCGTTATCAAGTGTTCTCAAGGCCTCTGGTGAGAACATTTTGACAGTATATTATCTGGATATAAAAAAAAATATATTTAATACATTACATAAATATATTATATTATTTCTGACATAAATGTATTTTTTGAACAATAAAAAAGTTGAACAAAAAAGAATTTATAATAAAACCGTTATCACTTGGAACAATTTCAAAATGCTCAGTTGCCTCCTGATGGGATCATTTGAGTACAAATCTAAAACTCGACATTAGTAATACAAAGACAACACAAAATACACAAATTGTATGTTCTATGTGTCCCTTGTAATACTAAATACACGCTAGTATTTATTACATAAGATATCTGTCACTATTTCATATTTTTTCGAAATAAAATAAAGAGGTCACCTGCACAGTTCAAATCACGCTCGGGCACTGGTTGAAACTTGTCAATTAGTGATATTATACCACGAGAGATGGTCTTAAAAGTACTGAATTAGGTAGTTTATTAAGTGAACAAATGAAGACAACCATTTTAAGTTTCAAATGTACAGAGTTAAGTTTATAATTTTGATTTATATTTTATGTCTACAATTGTGGACGCCAGGTCTGAAAGGGTTAATTTTTACAATATATGCTAAAACTGATCAGTAATGTGTCATCTATACTAATATTATAAAGAGGTAAAGTTTGTGTGTTTATATAAGAACTATTTATTAGTCCAAACAAATAAAGAAATGTTGACTTTGACTTTGACTATAATTTGTTATATTGTAAGGTCGGGATCTACTGAACGGACTTTAAAAAGTCTTTCACGAATAGAAAGCCACATTATTGCTGAGTATCATAGGTTATATAAAAAACCGAAAAGCCCGGGCGAAGCCGCGGGCAGAAAGCTAGTACATTTATAAAGTTGTCACATGGAATAAAATTATGCAAAATGTTAGCCTACAATTATTAAATTGTAATTGATTGATTCTGTGTCCTAGCATTTCCTTGAACAGAGTTACAATGTTAGACGCTTGCAAACGTAATAGTTCAAATGTCGGGTAGGACCTTTGTAATCTTGACAGCACGCTCATCGTTTCTTTCGTAAAACATTTGCTGTGTCAATTGTCGCTTCAACTGTTTGATCAGAAACAAACGCCCATCGCAATGACAGTTACGGTTTAGTATCCTCACAAACAGCCTTCTCGTTACAGATCGACGAAGTCTGGCTGGAAGGTCCCGCGGGTGCGTGGGAGGGTACAAGGGCTGCGCAATGGTTCCGAGTGAGAACTCGCATGGGCATCGCTCAGTTACAACATGAGCTGGTTGGAGCTCCTACTGGCAGATGGACGCTACGGGTGAAACTAGCGGATGGTGCGCAGGTTAGTGACAGCCCTTAGCAACTTCTGAATATCTTGCATCCTTGTAGAAAGTTCTGCTGGTGCTTGAGTCTGAGCTACGGTGGGAGTGCGGTGCAATGGTTCCGAGTGCGGACGCGTATGGGCATCGCCCAGTTGCAACACGAGCTGGTTGGCGCTCCTACCGGAAGATGGACGTTAACAGTCAAGATGGCAGATGGCGCACAGGTTAGTGGCACCCCTTGAAAATGTCAGATCATCCTGATTTAGGACACCTTGGTAAAAAGTTCTTCTGGTACTTTGGACTAAGCCAGCTATTAGTGGAGAATGAGAGCGGCGCACTTTGTTAGGACGCATATTATGGGCATCGCTTAGTTACAACATGAGCAAGTTTTGTTGGTGTTGGGAATTGAGCTAGCTAAGGGATAGTTAAAACCACTTGAACACGTTGACAATCAAGGCCAACATGGTGAAGGTTAAAAATAGACAATATCTAGGTGTGAAATCTAGGCTAGATATTAAAATTTTATGCTAATTCGTAATTGATGCTGTCTAGACTGTCTGATCATGTTGTATCGAAATTGAAGCAAATTATATCTAATAGATTATATTCCCTGCATTATTTGTAGAACTTCTAAGTGTATATGCTGTGACTAACTCTATAATATAGTTTTATTTGTTGACTACAATCTATACTTTAGTTAGCGTTCAGAAAAATGTGACAAAAACTAATCAATGAAATTAGATTCTTATTAAAAGTGATCTCATAATTCTGCATCGAAATCAATCTGATCAATTTCTAATTGTCCAATGAAAGTCTGCTTGTTTAGTCATTAGCGTGTTCACCAGAGGACGTAATGAGGTACCTTGTAATTTCAAAAAATGTTTGAACCGCACGCCGGGTCTTTACTCTGTTCATTGCTGGAATTAATGAGCTAAAGAAAGACACTGATTAATGATGACAGATTGCTTGTGAATTTTAGATTACACATTATCTTCTTTTCCGGATTTCAAATAATTTGTTGGGTGTTCATGATCATAATGAATCAACACTGTTTTTGTGTTTACAGCATCGCGTTTCATTGTTTTTTTTTTGTAATCAAATATTAATATCCTAATTTTCTTGACTTTTAATTTGTTACTGCTCGTATAACTTACTAGGTATGCTACAATCATAATAAGTATTGATACAAATTACAGAATAATAATTCTGCTACCGAACGTAGAGTCGGAAAATTGTTATCGATGGTTTCAAACTTTCAACCCACCGATAGTAAAAGTGGCATCTCTGATCATCAATCTTTATCTTAAAGAAAGTATCACTAAGCTCTAACGGTAGAGAATTTTCTTTGACTTCATGTAACTTTCAGGGTGCAGCAGTGTTCTGGGTGGGAAACTATGAGCTTCCGCCCTTCCAACTAAGCGTGCGCCACGCACCTCGAGTTTTGAGGACCAGCGAGAGGCTGGTGTGGACTGTATGCGTAAGGTAAATACTTTCGTATTTTCGTTTGTTTCAGCCAAATGACGTCCACTGCTGGGCAAAGGCCTCCCCCAAGGATGTCCATAACGGGTCCTGCCTGTGACCTTAAACAGATCGTCGGTCCATCTAGTGGGAAGCCTGCCCTCGCTATATCTTCCGGCCCGCGGTCACCACTCGAGAACTTTTCTGACCCAACAGCCATCGTCTCTACGAGCTATGTGCCCCGCCCACTGCCACTTGATACTTACTTTAAATATTTGAATAAGTCTGAATCATTCGAAACTCGCGTCTCTGTCTAATATAATTTGAGTTGACTTTCAGATATCCCTGGACCGAAGCAGTAGAAGGCATGCTGGTCATCCGGATCCGAGGAGCGGGCGGCACTGTGGTCGCGCAAGAGGCATCTAGTAGCAGCATCAAGACCGTCGTCAGGATTAAGGCACCTCGAGCTTGTCATAGACACGCGGCGGCTGCCAGAAGAGTTGGGCTGAACGGGACTAATCCACCTGATGTGGTGGTGGCTGACTTCTCTTTCCAAGTAAGTGGTACCACAGTGACCAAATGGTGTATTTGTTAAGAGCAGTGTCATGGCGGTCGTCAGAATCCAGAAGCATGAAAATTAGGGTTACAGACACACGGTAGGTGACTGCTGAATGGACCGGGTTGAGGAGCAGGATTTGGACACTGGATGTCATAGTTTAGGTAAAACCGGTCTTTGCTTCCGAACCTCTCTCTCGGCACAATAGCCAATACTCAAACAAATAGTAATTACTTATTTAACAATATTATGATGTTGAGATTTAAGTAACGAATTAGGGCCAGTACCTCTAATAGGAAAAACTTTCGAGTTCGTTTCGTTGCGTATTCAAAGTGTCATCGAAAAATTTTGTATGAAAAATTAAACAGCGCCCCCTAGGGCGGCTATAATATAGGGGGCGCTGTTTAATTTTTCATACAAAATTTTTCGATGACACTTTGAATACGCAACGAAACGAACTCGAAAGTTTTTCCTACTAGAGGTACAGAACAGACGGTGAAACGCAACTGCAACGAAAGTGCAACTGCTAGTTACTTTTGAGTTGCATGTAAGTTTCTGCCATAGCGTCCGTTGAGAGACCACACATGACGTGATCAGTTTGAAACTTTCAGTTTCAGTTTCATTCATCAGAAAGTTGCAGTTTCGTTGCAGTTGCGTTTCACCGTCTGTTCTGGCCCTAATTCGTTACTTAAATCTCAACATCATAATATTGTTAAATAAGTAATTACTACTGAAATAAATGTGTATGTTTCAGGAGGACGGTACCAGAATATGGCAGAACACCACAGTCGTGTCAGAAGTTGTGGACTCACCAATCTCCCTGCAGTTCTTGACGAAACACCGGCCAGTAATCTCCCCAGGATTACCTTATAAATTGAAGGTAGGAATATAAAGGAAGAAAATATTTTTAAACCGGCAGACAGTGGTGACTGAGTTTGTTGCGGCGCTTCTTCTCAGCACTTGCCAAATGTTTGTCTCGAAGCGCTGGTAGGGCAAAAAAAGAATGAGACATGTATAAGCTCCTTAAGAGCATTTGACGATTTGTAAGTACTAATTTAATTAGTCTAAACAAGTAAAGATAATTTTTATTTTGAAGGAAATTACTTAACTTCTGATAATTTAGGATAGGTCTTCTACCTAGCTTGCGATTTCAGCATCAGTCTTAATTCTTCTCACTTCTAGCACAGAATACATTCTAGGTAATAACAACCCTTACACCTTTCATTTTGAGCCAGTTATGTCCAGGTTATTCCATTGCATCACAAGATGCGTAAAAAACGGATAGCATAAACTATCCATTGATAAATTCATGTCTACCTTCATTTTTAGGTGAAAGCAACCCGCTGGGACGACAAGCCAGCGGCAAACGAACGGATTAAAGTCTGCCGAGTGCCTGGTTTCCTCGCCGACTACAAGCCTTCTGCGCTGAACGATTCCTGCCACGAAGCGCTGACCGACGACAAGGGAGTGGCCAAAGTCATGTTCACAGCTAATGAAGACGGCGGCAGCTATTACAATTTTCAGGTAAAGTTGAACAACATAATGTTAAGCCTCGACAACCCAGTCGAGGTAACTGCGCACCTAGCAGCCGTGACTAGGGTTGCCAGGTGTCCGGCTTTAGCCGGACATGTTAGGCTTTTTACGGTCTTGTCCGGCCTGTCCGGCTTTTGTTAGGCTTTTTAAGTGGCTGTCACGCCAGGCGAAAGTCGAGTCACAGAATAATATAAAGCGCACGGCATCAGGATGTTGGGCAACCGATGATGATAGTACTCACTCGTGAGCTATGACACTAATTGCACCGGCTTTTAGGGTAAAATTTCCGGCCAAATGAAGCACAGAATACGGCTTTTGTGTTTTTGGACCTGGCAAACCTAGCCGTGACGTCACTTCAACGCTCTGGATATGCTCCTAATCATGAGTGGAATTGGCAACCATCCATTACTGACCACGGTGTAGGTTGCTTATCTTTCATGATCGCTACCAGGCACTTTCACTGAGCTGTGTCACCTCAAGCTCTTCATAATTCTTCTGGAAAACAACAACAGAAATTATTTTAAGATGCCTTCCTCGTGCTTGAAAACTTCTTTAAAAAATATCCAGATAATTTTATTCAAAGAGCAACGGATAATTTCCAGGCGTCTCTCCATAACGACAGCAGCGTATCAACCTCGCTGTACGTGGCCACACGGCGTGATGACGTCACCGCCGCACTGGGGCCTCTCAGGCCCGAAGCAGGCTCCGGGAGAACATTTGTGCCACTATACATCAACCTGAGAAACGTGTCCAAGCCACTTACAGTCCACTTTGTGGTAAGTACTGCCTTCTGTAACAACAGGCTGTCCGTAGATACCTATCAGGATGTCATACAGATGTCTCTACCGCGCTGGGGCCTTTAAGGCCTGAGGCCGGCTCCGAAAGGATCTTGTTCCTATACAATAACCTGAGGAATGTGTCTAAACCTCCTACGATTCACTTCGTGGTGAATACTGCCTTCTGTATCAACAGGCTTTTCGTCGTATGTATGTCAGTCGTCATTATGTCATACAAATGTCTCCACCGCGCTGGGGTCTCACAGGCACTACTGAAAAAGAAAACCAGTTCACAATATTGAAGAAGAAAAAATTTGTGAAAGGTTGATGTGTTGTTGACTGATATTATTTATTTAGGTATTTCATTATTACTGTTAATAACTAACATTGTGTGCTTAAAATTACACATTATTTATAATAACATATTATCGAGCAGAGTTAATGATTAGCAATGACTAATGGTGATGACCAGTGCCCAACTAGGTGTTGAATTATTAATAGCTGCGATTAGTGTCAGCAAAATAAATCTAAAGCTGCTCATTTTATTTATTTATTTATTTATTTGAACACCAACAAGGTTACATTGAGGCTTCACAAAAGTATAGCCTGACCAAGAACATAAAAACCCTGGCATAGAGGCGCGTCAATTGCATTTGATAGTGCAACACTGAGTACAGTCGTACCTGTGTTAAATTAATAGGCTAACTTTATGTATCAGGATTACGGGCTAATTTGATATTTTCATAAATTAACGAAAAAATATTATTATAGGTTGTTANTCAGGCTATAACTATAAAAAATGCCCCTATTCCACTGTAATCCATTGGTCAAATCCATTAATAGATTAGATTCCTCTTCTGGGTACACTTTAGTCCATCGATGGACTTGTTTCCGCATCAGAGTATACCCCAATCCATCAATGGATTTGATTCCGCTTTTAAGTACACCCTAATCCAAGAAATTTTACACAACTGTGTGCCTACCATGAGTTTACGTTAGGTGAGCTCGCTAGCGAATACGTCAAAAAATTCTATGAAGATTTTATTTCTTGAAAGTAGCCGCTAGGGGCGCTGAACAATATGTCATACATTTAAATGTCATTTTTTTACGCAGTTGCTAGCGAGCACACCTAACGTAAACTCATGGTAGGCACACTGTTTAAAGTAGGAGTAGAATAAATGTACCAACATCTTTTATCCATTCATTGGATTATACATTTTGATTCGTGATTTATTTTATTGAAATATAAATAATATTGTAGATATAGAAAATACGAACTCATTTATTTTTAAAGGAAAAAGCCCAGGTACATAATAGTGGGCCATTTTCTGGAAGAGTTAAAATGAAATAATCAATAATAAAGGGTAAATTATTTTTGTCGTTTCAAGGCTTTAAGTTTTTTTATTTGTTGAGAGAGGTTGATTGAGGAGTTGTAATTTGAAATAGCTTTTTAGTTTCGATATGTCAGTCTGTCCTAGGTTTTGCTTAGAAACTACTGGCACTAGAGAGCTGTAATTGTGAAGGTATGTTTATTAATCACGCCGACAGAACGGTAGAATAAAATTTTGAGAAAAAACAATTTTTTTAGGGTAGCTCCCCTACATGTAAAGTGGGGATGAATTTTTTTCATCTTCTACCCCATCGTGTCGGGTATCGTTGGATAGGCCTTTTAAAATGGCTTAGGGGTTTCTAAGACTATATTTCGATTTAGGGATCTGTTTGCAAATTATTAAACTTTAAAGTGTCAATTTTTGCTCGAGTAGGGCGTCCCCCCTCTAAAAACTAAACTGTTGGCTTTTCATGAACTTTCGAGGAAAACTATAGCGGTTGATCACTTACTTTAAGAGAAATAGTCATTTGACTCATGTATTATACAATTTCTTAACCAGTAAAAATTCCTCAGAAGAAAATATGAAAAGTGACTTTCGATGAAATAACTGCTTGCTTCTGAAATATATTGTGATAACGACGGACAACTACGGAACCCTACACTGCGCGTGCCACGTCGACACACACTTGGCCAATTTTTTATATTCCAGAAAAGAGCTGTCCGTGCTATAAATGGATTAAGACCGCGCGCCTACTTAGGCCAACGTGATTAACTAAGTCATGATTTTAATTTTGATTTTTAAATAATTAAAATACCTGGGCTTTTCCTTTTAAAAATAAATAATTCGTATTTTCTATATCTACGAGTATATTATTTATATAATCTATAAAATAAATCACGAATTAAAATGTATAATCCAATGGATAGATAAAAGATGTTGGTATTCTACTGCTACTTTAAAAACAGTTGTGTAAATTTTTTTGGATTAGGGTGTACCTACTTAAAAGTGGAATCAAATCCATTGATGGATTGGGGTATACTCTGATGCGGAAACAAGTCCATCGATGGACTAAAGTGTACCCAGAAGAGGAATCTAATCCATTAATGGATTTGACCAATGGATTACCACTGTAATCCATTGGTCAAATCCATCCATCCACTGGAATAGGGGAAAAAATGACACTTGTTATTACTTATTACACTTGTTACGTATTGACGCTGCTTTATAAACATAAAAAATAATTTACTTTCAATAAAACAGATTTAGTTTTTGCTGTGATCTTTTTTTATGCATAACAAGGCAGGTAAGTATTTGACCACAATCGTACCTGGTGTTAAGTGGGATGCAATCTAGCATGGTGCCTCAGACATGGTGCATACATATATGCCTTGTAAGTGCCTATTCACTCTTGCCTTGAAATGGCCCGGATTATAGTCTGGAGCCCATTCTAAGACTTCTTTTCTTATTTCAGGTAATCACTAGAGGAGGAACCATTTATCGTTGGGGAGCGACCACACAATGTCCCCAGACCAGTTCATCTGACTACATACCCACCACATCCAGAAACGCTCAATGCTACAATGCAAATCCAGACTTTACGGTCACAAATTCTCAAACAAATTCAGCCAGAATCCTATCCAATGATACCATCTTCGACGGGAATGACCCAGACACCTTACTAGACAGGCATATGCTGAGGGTCATGCTGCCGATCAAAGTGACGCACCAAATGTGCCCCGATAGCCATTTGATCGCCTACTTCTACTTTAATGGAGAACTCGTCAGTGCTAGCAAGCAGTTTGAGATGGACGAGTGTTTCAGCAATAAGGTAAGCCATCAAGGAAAGAAAACCCATTAATTTCATCGCAGGTCCTTCCAGGCTTATGCAGAGAGATCTTTTAAGTAGCAACGCTGCACTGCTGATGTATTTACGCCCGTATTCACAAACGATACTTGCTTAAGTGAAGCAACATATCGAACGCACAGCGTTGAATAGAGCACTGTGATTGGTTCGCGTGTCATCCTGTGCGTCCACGCGCACTGTGAGACCTCATAGTAATGTTTGTGAATACGGGTGTTAATCTATCTATGGTATTCTTTTGTTTGTTGTGCTACATTGTGACTTATTTTGTCAACTATGCCATATAGGACTATTCCCGCTGCTACCACTTCTGTGTAACCAAGATCTACAGTTTGACCTCCAACAAAAACCCAACCAATGACAGCCAAACGTATCCCAGGGAAAAGGTGAACAGCTGTGGTCTTTGCCTGTATTCTTTCCTTCTTTCAGGTGGAAGCCACCTGGTTATGCCGGCAAGTGGCCCCTGGTGGTACAGCCAGTCTTCGCATCACGACCCCTGGACCAGCGCTGTGCGCCCTCACAGTGGTGGACTCAGCAGCTAAGTGGAACCAGCCAGCACCTACCGTGCGGGAACTGGTTATGACGGGTCTGAGAAGACTGATGGACAGCCATCGGAACCTGACGGAGTATGAGGCAGCTGGGTCTTGCTTTTTAAGTAAGTTTTTTAGTTTCTCCTAATTCTATCATCGTTCGTTTCGTTTCGTTTCGTTTCAGCCAAATGACGTCCACTGCTGGACAAAGGCCTCCCCCAAGGTTTTCCACAATGAACGGTCCTGCGCTGCCCGCATCCAGGCTCTTCCCGCGACCTTTACCAGACCGTCGGTCCACCTAGTAGGAGGCCTGCCCACGCTACGTCTTCCAGCCTGTGGTCGCCACTCGAGAACTTTCCTGCCCCAACGGCCATCGTCTCGTCATCTCATCATCAATTCTATCATCATCATCATTTCAGTCATAGGACATCCACTGCTGAACATAGGCCTCTCCCAATGATTTCCATAATGACTGGTTTATAGCGGCCTGCATCCAGCGCTTTCCTACTAACCTTTATGATATCGTCGGTCCACCTTGTGGGTGGATGTCCTACGCTGCGCTTTCCGGCACGTGGCCTCTTGGGTCGAGTTAAACACCACCACACACGAGAGCTCCTGAGATTGAGGATGAGTAAAGGGTGGGGTATCATAAGTGCCACTTGTGGTCTAAACTGAATAAATGCTTTTGATTTTGATTTTGATTTTTGATCCCAAGCTTTAATGACTACATTTCAGACCCTTAAATATTCTGACAATAATAAGCTACGCAGAAAAGTAACGCCCAAACGAAGCTATCATTCCAAATTACCTTTATTATTTTTGTTTCAAAGCAACAGACCTGCAGCAGTTCCCATCGAGCAGCATAGAGCTGACGGCCACGTGGTTAGCAGTAGCGGGGGTGCGGGTGGCGGGCGGAGGTAACCGCGCGGGCATCGCCTGCCTGGCGCCACCTTCACCCATGTTTGAGGACTCTACGGTGCCGAGGAGCGACTTCTCAGAGGTGAGACACGAACGAACGGGAACTAGAGTCTTTGAATTACTTCCTATGCACTAGAAAAGCAAAACTGTCTTAAGAGCAACCTGGAGCTGACGGGCTTACTCTTGTTTGAGGACTCCACCGTACCAAGGAGCGACTTCTCTGAGGTAAGACACGAGGGAATAGTCACTAGGATATCCTTTCATAGCAACAGACCTGCAGCAGTTCCCGTCGAGCAGCATAGAGCTGACGGCTACATGGCTTGCCGTGGCTGGGCTGCGGGTGCCGGGACGACTTGCTTCCAAAGCTTGACTTGACTCTCCCGCGAGCAGTCTTTAGCCTCCCTTGCCTATGTTCGAAGATTCCACCGTGTCGAGGAGCGACTTCTATGAGGTGAAACACGAGGGAACAGAAACTAGGATCTAATTTCAAGCATCAAACATGCAGGACTCCCTTTGCGAGGAGTCTCCACCATGACGAAGAATTCTCCATCGTGAGTAGAGATTGCAAAATCCGGATTTTTCTTGAATCCGGTTTTCCGGATTTGTATTACGTGCAAATCCGGATTATCCGGATTTTTCGAATATTTGGTAAATTTTTTAAACCATCAATTTAATTTAAATAAAACGTAGTTTTTTTCAAAAAGATGTAAGTATTTGAAGAAAAGCGTTTTATTTTATTATCGCGCATGGAATTTATTCCTCTTTTTTTCGGTTTGCGCTACAAGCTTTCGAAATTATTTGAACCTTGCATTATTTTTTTCGTTTTAGTACAAATGCATTTCAGAATAAAAAATTTTTTTTTTATTCTTCTTCTTGTCGTGTCGACAACAAACCTACACAGCGTTAGCCCAAAACTCCGCCACAAGAGTGGCGTTGTCAGTAGCCTTCATTAAATCTTCCTGCTTGCAGTTGTTTGGGCACGCAGGGCACGACATCATGTGCTTGGTCGACTGGGGAACAAAACCACACTTGCACTCCAAGTTTGATCCATCGCAATAAATAATTTGAATTTGGAGTGGAGGCCGCGTACCGGAAAACGCAGCGTGGGACGTCCACCAACAAGGTGGACCGATAACATCATAAAGGTAGCAGGAAGGCGCTGGACGCAGGTCGCTACCAACCAGGCAACATGGAAAGCATTGGGCAAGGGGCCTATGTTCAGCAGTGGACGTCCTATGGCTGAGATGATGATGATGATAATGACTTACACTTTAAAACTCAGCGATATGGTGTTTCAGAATCAGCGTCTCGTATAAAACTCACTGGCCGACTAGCGAATTCACTTACGCATGCGGCATGACGCGTCATTGTGCAGGCACAGTGCAGGTGTGAGTGTTGTGCGACGAAGTGCGGGTTCGTTCAATCAAAACTTCGCTTGTTTTGCATCCATGTTGCATTCAATAGATATTTTGGTTTATGATAAAATTTTTGGGGTAAAAATATTCGAAAAAACCGGATTTCAAAGTAAAAATCCGGATTTTTTTAAAGCTTCAAAATCCGGATTTTTCAGATATTTTCGAATTTCGAATAATCCGGATTGCAATCTCTAATCGTGAGGCTTAAGAGAACAGCTTGCGCTACCGAGGATGCATCTCCAAGCACGGACATTAGGACTCCCCATGAAAAATTCTGGGACTGATGACCCATGTTTGAGGACACCATCGTGTTGGAGTGACTTCTCCGAGGCGAGATACAAGGGAACAGGGACTAGGATTTTCTTCCAAAGCATGCAACTGCATTGCTTAGAGCTGACGGCCACATGGCTTTCCGAAATTATTCTTGAAATTATGTTACCTACAGCTTGCAAAGAATGACGAACATAAATGTTTTCTTCTTACAGGCGTGGTTGTGGCGGCTAGTGGGTGTTGGAGGCAATGGTTCAGCAGTGGCTTCGGCTAAAGCACCTGACTCCATCAGCAGGTTCGAGGCTTCGGCAGTCTGCCTAGCGCGGACTGGCATCGCCATATCACAACCGGCTGTTCTTCAGGTATGAAGCATTTAACTTCTTTATAATTGCAATACAAAAACTGACAGTTATAGATTGTTTCATCCACGAAGACGCGCCCCACCATTCTTCCGCTAATGTTTGAGTGTTATCGGTACACGCTAAATTATCCATGATGAGTGCACACGCACACTACAATAATGCCGCTTGGATTGCTCGGATCAAACTCCCCGCACCCCGCGCTTCCTTCGACCAAACATTGGTGGGGCGCGTCTTCGTGGATGAAAAGAACTATGTTATGTATATTAAACCTACATTTACAGAGTGGAGATATAAAGGTTCAAGCAGTTTGTTTTTATAATTTTAGGTTTTCCGCGAATTCTTCATCCACGCTGACTGTCCTCGACGACTGAAGCGTGGGGACGCCACTATAGTGCGGTACCGCCTGTTCAACTACCTGTATGAACCACTCAGCGTGAGTATGAATTAATTCTTATTTCTAATAGTGTGGGCTGTAACAACGGAGGTCATAATCCTGGTGTCAGATACTGATAATCACATCACATAAACAACTCCCAATCTGTTTTTTCACGTCAGGAAATCAAAGTTATGTGGAGCTCGTTTACCTAGACCTGACGATGCCCTTAGAAGCCTTGTAAGGGGGCGTCCATAAATTACGTGAGACTTTTAGGGGGGGGAGGGGGTCAACGAAAACCTCACTAAATCTCACGTGGGGGAGTGGGGGGGTCTCGGAAAATATCACGTAATTTTTCCCGCAAGAAATAGAGTAAAATTGCCAGAAAACTGGGTTATTGAAGTAAAAAAAAATGTTTTTTTTTTATGATGATAATGACAATTTATTCTAAAGCGTCTAATCAAATTAAACTAAAAATGCCTCCATCTGCATTTGTGAACACTAAAGATGCAGAATAAATGTCGAAATTAAGAAAATTCGAAATTAAAAAAAAAACGTCATCGGCATCGCTATTGCGTAAAAAATTGGCCAAGTGCGTGTCGTGACACGCGCAGTGTAGGGTTCCGTAGTTGTCTGTCGTTACCACAATACATTTCGGAAGCAAGCAATTAATTCATCTAAAGTCACTTTTCATATTTTCTTCTAAGGAATTTTTACTGGTTAAGAAATTGTATAATACATGAGTCAAATGACTATTACTCTTAAACTAAGTAATGTATCTTAACCTTATAGTTTTCCTTGAAAAAATTCATCCCCACTTTACATGCAGGGGAGCTACTCTAGATTTTTTTTTAAATTTTATTTTACCTTTTTTCGGCGTGATTAATATGTCATACCTTCACAAAATTACAGCTCCCCAGTGCCAATAATTTCCAAGCGAAACCTCGGACAGACAGACAGACATATCGAAACTATAAGGGTTCCTTGTCAGGACTACGGAACCCTAAAAAATGACATTACATAGACAATATGAAAATATATGTCGTTTCAGCCAAATGACGTCCACTGCTGGACAAAGGCCTCCCCCAAGGTTTTCCACGATGAACGGTCCTGCGCTGCCCGCATCCAGGCTCTTCCCGCGACCTTTACCAGATCGTCGGTCCACCTAGTAGGAGGCCTGCCCAGTGCCCACGCTACGTCTTCCAGCCCGTGGTCGCCACTCGAGAACTTTCCTGCCCCAACGGCCATCGTCTCTACGAGCTATGTGCCCCGCCCACTGCCACTTGATTTTAGCAATTCTGCGAGCTATATCGGTTACTTTGGTTCTCCTGCGGATCTCCTCATTTCTGATTCGATCACGCAGGGATACTCCGAGCATAGCCCGCTCCATCGCCCTTTGGGTGACCTTGAGCCTTCTTATGAGGCCCATCGTAAGCAACCACGTCTCAGATCTGTCTTACTAAACGACGGGAAGCTACGAAACCCTGCACTGCGCGTGGCACGACACTGGGTTACTGATTTTTTCATATAAATCTAATAGACTCGAAGCATAGACATTGCAAAATAGGCATTTTATTAAATATCACGTGAGATTAGGGGGGTGGGGGAGGGGGTCAGGCAAAATCTCACCAAATCTCACCAAGGGGGGTGGGGGGGTTGAAAAATGGCCAAAATTGTCTCACGTAATTTATGGACGCCCCCTAATTTGGGAATACGGGATAGTAATAGTACCATCGACAGTAGCCTCTAGTATCGCAGCTCGTAGTGTCTGTGTCGTCGCGGATCTCTTAAAACACGACACGGGCCACGGCTTAATCATTTTCGCACGTTTCCAGTTTTTCAAATTTCAAATGTCATTCCAGGTCCAAATCCAGATCCTAACAGACGCCCGGCTCGAAGGACCAACAGAGCACGTGGAGTGGGCGTGCGTGCCCGCACGCGCTTCTGTGGCACGACGCGCAGAGATCAGGGCTAGACTTACTGGCAACGCGCGATTGAGCGTACGAGCCAAGGCTGTACGCGACCGGAGTTGTGCGAATGGCACTGCTGCCAGTTCACAGGCCAGGTAAGAGTGCAGGAAACATGAAGGCTGTGATGCAATAGGCAGGATGTACTGAGGCCAGTGACCAGGAGGGGGCAATTAGGCTAGAGGACAGGGACCAGGAGGAGACAATTAGGCTAGAGGACAGGGTACACGTTGCGCAGAAATCAGGGCTAGACTTACTGGCAACGCGCGATTGAGCGTACGAGCCAAAGCTGTGCGTGACCGCAGCTGCGCGAATGGCACTGCTGCCAGCTCGCAGGCCAGGTAAGGCCTCAAAATGGAGACAGGGAAGTAGGTTCAGGGGAAACTGAGGACGAAGGGCATAAGGCTCTAAGGCTGGTGACTAGGGGCAAAGAGGCTGGAGGCCAGGGGACACATTGCGCAGAGATCAGGGCTAGACTTACTGGCAACGCGCGATTGAGCGTACTAGCCAAGGCTGTGCATGATCGCAGCTGCGCTAACGGCACTGCGGCTAACTCTCAGGCCAGGTAAGTGCACAGGAAGCATGAAGGCTGGGATGCAATAGGCAGGATGTACTTAGGCCAGTGACCAGAAGTGGGCAATTAGGCTAGAAGACAGGGTACACGTTGCGCAGAGATCAGGGCTAGACTCGCAAGCAACGCGAGCCTGAGCGGACCAGCCAAAGCTGTGCGCGACCGCAGCTGTGCAAATGGCTGAGGCCAGTGACCAGGAGGGGCAGCAATAGGCTAGAGGACAGGGCACACTTTGCGCAGAGATCAGGGTTCTACTCAAGCAACGCGCGATTGAGCGTACGAGCCAAGGCTGTACGTGACCGCAGCTGCGCGAATGGCACTGCTGCCAGTTCACAGGCCAGGTAAGGCCGCAAAATGGAGACAGGGAAGTAGGTTTAGGGGAAACTGAGGACGAAGGGCATAAGGCTCTAAGGCTGGTGACTAGGAGACAATTAGGCTAGAGGACAGGGGACACGTTGCGCAGAGATCAGGGCTAGACTTACTGGCAACGCGCGATTGAGCGTACTAGCCAAGGCTGTGCATGATCGCAGCTGCGCTAACGGCACTGCGGCTAACTCTCAGGCCAGGTAAGTGCACAGGAAGCATGAAGGCTGGGATGCAATAGGCAGGATGTACAGTCACGGAATGAAAAGGTTCGTCAGTTTTCAAATTGATTCCTTCAACGAATCGCGAGCACATATTACCTTTTGAAACTATGTTACAGAATAATCTCGAGTTAGAGAAAATAATCTTTAACTGTTCGTCAGTAAAGTTCAAAATTATCCAGATCAAAGTTGTTTGACGATTTATCTTGTCAAGAAGATTATTATGATTGATAAACTAAAACCTTCTTGTTGGTTCAACCTGCCATTATTATTTCTATTAAATAAAAAAAAAACTATTGTCAATTGGTCAATGTCATCATTGCATTGCACTGATGGGATAGAAAAATAAACAAGCAAAACCTTATTTGTTAGCAAACGTCATATTTATTTAAATGTTAGCAGCACTGTTTCTTGCACTGTTATGTTGGCAGGTTTGACTCTTACAGTACCTAGTGCAAGCGAAAACCGACACTAAGGTGACGAACCTTTTCATTCTGCGACTGTACTTAGGCCAGTGACCAGGAGGGGGCAATTAGGCTAGAGGACAAGGACCAGGAGGAGACAATTAGGCTAGAGGACAGGAACCAGGAGGAGGCAATTAGACTAGAGGACAGGGGACACGTTGCGCAGAGATCAGAGCTAGACTTACTGGCAACGCGCGATTGAGCGTACTAGCCAAGGCTGTGCATGATCGCAGCTGCGCTAACGGCACTGCGGCTAACTCTCAGGCCAGGTAAGTGCACAGGAAGCATGAAGGCTGGGATGCAATAGGCAGGATGTACTTAGGCCAGTGACCAGGAGGGGGCAATTAGGCTAGAGGACAGGGACCAGGAGGAGACAATTAGGCTAGAGGACAGGAACCAGGAGGAGGCAATTAGACTAGAGGACAGGGGACACGTTGCGCAGAGATCAGAGCTAGACTTACTGGCAACGCGCGATTGAGCGTACTAGCCAAGGCTGTGCATGATCGCAGCTGCGCTAACGGCACTGCGGCTAACTCTCAGGCCAGGTAAGTGCACAGGAAGCATGAAGGCTGGGATGCAATAGGCAGGATGTACTGAGGCCAGTGACCAGGAGGGGCAGCAATAGGCTAGAGGACAGGGCACACTTTGCGCAGAGATCAGAGCTAGACTTACTGGCAACGCGCGATTGAGCGTACTAGCCAAGGCTGTGCATGATCGCAGCTGCGCTAACGGCACTGCGGCTAACTCTCAGGCCAGGTAAGTGCACAGGAAGCATGAAGGCTGGGATGCAATAGGCAGGATGTACTGAGGCCAGTGACCAGGAGGGGCAGCAATAGGCTAGAGGACAGGGCACACTTTGCGCAGAGATCAGGGTTCTACTCGAGCAACGCGCGATTGAGCGTACGAGCCAAGGCTGTACGCGACCGGAGTTGTGCCAATGGCACCGCAGCCAGCTCACAGGCAAGGTGAGCCAAGAATACCTACAAAGTGTTAACCAACCGTGTAGCCTATGGTGGTAACCACCAGCTTCAGACAATGAAGTTCTGCGTTTCATACCCAGTGGAAACAGCTTGAGGTAACTCGCTTCCACCTTCGACCTGATCATCTTTTTCAACAGGTGAGATGCAGGGCAAGGAATTTCCTCAATGTGGAAAGCAAAAATATAACGTGCTTCTGCAGTGCTGAATGAATGCCGACTTGAATTTTTCAATTCGTGTGTGTTGCGTTATAACAACATTAACGCATTTTATGTTGGGTATTTATATTTTTGGGTACCGGAAAACGCAGCGTGGGACGTCCACCTACAAGGTGGACCGACGACAACGTAAAGGTAGCAGGGAAGCGCTGGACGCAGACCGCTACCAATCGATCAACATGGAAAGCATTGGGGGAGGCCTATGTTCAGCAGTGGACATCCTATAGCTGAAATGATGATGATGATGATTTATATTTTGTTTTAATTTTTCAGCGACGAAGTTATCATCAACATCACAGTCGACCCAGAGGGAGTACCGGTTCAAGAACACAAATCTATATTGCTTTGCGGCAAAGGTACGTCTTTTTTCACTTTTTACAGAAGATGGCAGTGCTTATGTGTACCTATTAGGTACGAGTATTTATGTAGGTACCTACCTAATTTCTATTTTGTAAATTTTTTTCAGGCAGTATAGAGTCCAGCCAGTCTGAAGTGTCTTGGACTTGGCCACCCATCCAACCAGTACCAGGGACTGAATCCCTCACTGTGTGGGCAATCGGTGACGTCACAGGCCCTCTACTAGCTGTAAGTGTACCTGCTTACACAAGTAAAAAAGTTTAAGAAGTTTATGAAGGTATTTTTTACAAAAATATAGGTTGACAATAGTGACTGAGTTTCTTGCGCTGCTTCTTCTCAGCACTGGCCCATTTATTGTCCTGAAGCAGTGGTAGGGTTAATACTGGGACGTGTAAAAGTGCTTTTTTTTAAACCTATTTACAGAAATAAATGAGTTTTATGAGTTTTTAAACACCAATTTTATTATAATCCAGGACGCAGATTCCCTAGTGACGCTGCCGCGCGGTTGTGGCGAACAGAACATGGCGCGACTTGCTACCAACTTACTGGCGCTTTCGCAGCTCGACCCCGCCGGCGCGCCCGCTGCCACTGCTAAGCTACACGTGGCTAGAGGTCAGTGCACTCTTGATAAATATTACTACAGTATAAAGTACAGCCTCCGTCTTTTCAAAAGCCTGCACCTAGTAGAAGTATAGAAGTAAAAGCATATCAGACTCTACAATATTTTTTCTAGCAAGTTAACTTATAACGCCCAGCTTCCTAAATAGTGCGCTGCTCAGCCCTGACAAGGACGCGGTACCTAAGCCCACTAAAACCTGCAAAACAGTTCCGTCATCGCCTGAGTGGCGGTGTCGCACGAGTATCCGGCCGAAGATTTCCGCAACACCACTGGCGATAAACACCTGAACAGTAGGCCTTGCACGCCCCTCTTGCGGAGGGAACTACGTAAGACCAGTGTTAAGCTCGATGTGCTAACATTCGAGTTACTAAAATATCACCTAATAATCATGTTTGTCGTGTATGTCACCTAAAAATCAGGGTTGGAAGACGTAGCGAGGGCTGGCCTCCTACTAGGTGGACCGACGATCTGGTAAAGAGCCTGGATGCGGGCAGCGCAGGACCGTGCATTGTGGAAAACCTTGGAGGAGGCCTTTGTCCAGCAGTGGACGTCATTTAGCTGAAACGAACGAACGAACGAACGAATCATGTTTCACGGCTTTGGATACAAGCCCTTTTTTAAGCCAAAATCTCAGCTCGATGTACCATCATCTTACTATACAACAACATAGTTACTAAAGTCTGGTCCGTGAGCACGTAGAATTTTGTCCATTGACCCCAAGCTACCCATCTTTATCACTCGCGCGTAATGGGGATGTTGCCTGGGTCAAAAAGCAAGAGTTTTAATTAGTCCGTCAGTTAACTTATCAAAAAATACTCTACACGTATTTTTCACTTTTTCAAACTAATTTAAAGAGATAAAGCGCCCCAAAGTTCATAAGAAGAGGCCCGTGACGTCAACGCTTGCTTAAAAATGCCGCACGTTGTGACGTCGTGCGCAACTTCAACGCACCATAACTATGTAATTATTTGTTAGATTGACAAATAAAAATATACGTGTCCAATATTTTTTGATATTAAACATTACGGACTAAAAAAATTTTTTTAGGCAACTAGCCTATTATATTGCTGTCGCGACTGTGCGACGGGCGCCTGCAGTGAGTGTGCGAGCGCGACAGCATCATAATTACACGCGAGCGATAAGGATGGGTAGCTTGGGGTCATTGAACAAAATTCTACGTGCTCACGGACCAGACTATAGTCTTACTAACATGCTTGTGCGCAGGGTTCACGCGGCAGCTGCAGTATGCGCACGCTCGCGGCGGGTTCAGCGCCTTCGGGCCGGCCGACGCAACCCCTTCCACCTGGCTCACGGCTTTTGCACTGCGCTACTTGAGGAGAGCCCACCAGGTAAGTACTATCGCCAACAGTGTTAACTGCCCATTAAAAGTCATGTCATCTCGTTCTATCGCAAATAATCGCCATTTGATTAGAGCGAGAGCAAAATGGAAATGGATAGTTAACAGTGGGGGCGTGTGTACTTTACTTCTTCCTCTAATGTGTGGTTTGCTTCCGATAGCCCTTAAAAAAATCCATTATTATTAATGTAACCAATAACCATCCAAAATCCTATGAACGCTAGACCTTCGGCCAAGCTGTAGATCTTGGCTACATAATTAGACGCAGTGGTGGGAACAAGAGCTGGTAATAGTCCCCTAGACCTTCATCACTTTATACTAGCTGAAAATTTCTCAGAAAGGTAGCATGCGTTGAGATTTTTTTCTTTCTTTTTGCGAATTCATTGATTAAGTTTAATTGGTGGGCAAGCTATTAGTATCTGCTTATACGAGTAATAAAATATTCGGAGTGAAAAAGCCTATTAATCATTTATTCTCTTCCCAGATCCTAACGCCTGGACTACCAGTGCCTCCAGCTATAGAGCGAGCTGAGCGCTGGCTCCTAGACCAGCAAATGGAAAATGGATGCTTTAGAAACGAAGGGCAGGTGTTCCACAAAGAATTGAGGGTAAGCTTCGAACATAAACTCTGTTTTTTAGTCTACCTACGTAGCTAGAAGTACCTTTAGCAGTAGGAGTATCAAAGGACAACCTTTGGTAGACCTAGTTATGTACAAATGGTGCAACTATTATGCCATATATTTAGGTAATAGAACTTTGGTAGATATAAATCCAAATGGTAAAACTATAATGCCATAGATCTAGGTATACCCACCAAATGGGAATGGTCTAACCCAAAGCGTCTTTCAGTCCATCACGACGCGAGAATCTTTCCTTTGAAGGTTTATATCGGTTGAACGAGGGAGGTGACCAGGCTATTACCACTTAATACCTTTAGTATTTGTTGTTTTTTCTACAGGGAGGTCTAAACGAAGAAGGCGAGATCGCCAGCGTGGCTTTAACCGCCTACGTCATCGCCTCATTAGTCGAGAGTACCGCTCCCCTCCCAGCCAGAGTGTTACGAAACACTCTGACGTGCCTTCGTGCCCTTCCTCCGATGAAGGCTCGCACTCCTACCAGAGTGTATGCCCATGCTCTGTTAGGGTATACCTTTATGAGGCTAAGGAGCTACGAAGATGAGCTTAGAAAGGTAAGATGTAGCATAGAGAGTAGATTGCCACAGCGAGATCTCAATGTAGAAGTTGAGATAGCCAGCATAGCTCTCACCGTCTACGTCATTGCTTATATCATCGCATCCCTCGTGAAGAGTAGTGGTGTGCAACACTCTGTCGTGCCTCCGCGCCCTCCCGCTAATGAAGGCTCGTAATCCTACCAGAGTGTACGCCCATGCTTTGCTGGGGTATACCTTTATGAGGCTGAGGAGCTACGAAGATGAGCTTAGAAAGGTAAGATGTAGCATAGAGAACAGCTTGCCATAGGGAAGGTCTGAACGAAGAAAGATTTCCACCATGGCAATGACTCCCTTGACGAGAGTCCCACGCCGCTTAGGAACACTTGAGCTAGGGCTCAAGTGATGGTATTTCGAAACACTATCGTGCCTCAAATGAAGGCTCGCACTCCCACCAGAGTGTAAGCTCATGCCCTACTGGGGTACATTTTTATGAGGCTGAAGAGCTATGAAGATGAGCTTAGGAAGGTAAGATAATAATAAGGAACAGCTTGCCACATGGAGGTCTCAACGAACAAGGCGAGTCAGCGTGTTATTAACCGCCTACGTCATCACTTACGTAGAGAGCAGCTTGCCACAGGGAAGTCTCAAAGAAGAAAGCGCCTACGTCATCTCCTCACTAGTCTAGAGTACGGCTCCCCTCCCAGCCAGAGTGCTACGAAACACTCTGTCATGCCTGCGAGCCCTCCCACCCATGAAAGCTCGCACTCCCACCAGAGTGTATGCCCATGCCTTGCTAGGGTATACTTTTATGAGGCTGAGGAGCTACGAAGATGAGCTTAGAAAGGTAAGATGTAGCATAGAGAGCAGCTTGCCATAAGGAAGGTCTGAACGAAGAAAGATTTCCACCATGGCAATGACTCCCTTGTCGAGAGTCCCACGCCGCTTAGGAACACTTGAGCTAGGGCTCAAGTGATGGTATTTCGAAACACTATCGTGCCTCAAATGAAGGCTCGCACTCCCACCAGAGTGTAAGCTCATGCCCATGCTTTGCTGGGTTATACTTTTATGAGGCTGAGGAGCTACGAAGATGAGCTTAGAAAGGTAAGATGTAGCATAGAGAGCAGCTTGCCATAGGGAAGGTCTGAACGAAGAAATATTTCCACTATGGCAATGACTCCCTTGTCGAGAGTCCCACGCCGCTTAGGAACACTTGAGCTAGGGCTCAAGTGATGGTATTTCGAAACACTATCGTGCCTCAAATAAAAGCTCGCACTCCCACCAGAGTGTAAGCTCATGCCCTACTGGGGTACATTTTTATGAGGCTGAAGAGCTATGAAGATGAGCTTAGGAAGGTAAGATAATAATAAGGAACAGCTTGCCACAGGGAGGTCTCAACGAACAAGGCGAGCCAGCGTGTTATTAACCGCCTACGTCATCACTTACGTAGAGAGCAGCTTGCCACAGGGAAGTCTCAAAGAAGAAAGCGACAGCGTGTGTTACTTCGATAGTGAGTGTAGTGGAAGTTTATAAATGAAAAGAGTGGACTGTATGAAATTAATTATCTATTCGGTATAAGTTTACAATGTTATCGAGAACAAGGCGAGCCAGCGTGTTATTAACCGCCTACGTCATCGCCTCATTGGTAAAGAGTACCGCTCCCCTCCCAGCCAGAGTGCTACGAAACACTTTGTCATGCCTGCGAGCCCTCCCACCCATGAAAGCTCGCACTCCTACCAGAGTGTATGCTCATGCTCTGTTAGGGTACACCTTTATGAGGCTGAGGAGCTACGAAGATGAGCTTAGAAAGGTAAAATAAACATAGTCTTCTCTAGTCTCTAGCCTAGTGGTTCTACGTCATTGCCTCCCTAGTCGAGAGTACTGCGCCAGTATGAAGCTGAGGACTTTTGAAGATAACTTTCGGAAGGTAAGATGTAACATAGAGAACAGCTTGCCACGGGGACGGTCTCATCGAAGAAAGCTTCCACCTTCGGCCTGATCATCACTTACCATCAGGTGAGATACTAGCCAAGAGCTTCCTCGTTGTGGATTAAAAAAAAAGCGATAGTGTGGCTTTGACCGCCTACGTCATCGCCTCCCTAGTCGAGAGTACCGCTCCCCTCCCAGCCAGAGTGCTACGAAACACTCTGTCGTGCCTCCGTGCCCTTCCTCCGATGAAGGCTCGCACTCCTACCAGAGTGTATGCCCATGCTCTGTTAGGGTATACCTTTATGAGGCTGAGGAGCTACGAAGATGAGCTGAGAAAGGTAAGATTAAAGAACAGCTTGCCACAGGGAAGGCTCAAAGAAGAAAGCGACTGTGTGGCTTTAACCGCCTAAGTCATCGCCTCCCTAGTCGAGAGTACCGCTCCCCTCCCAGCCAGAGTGCTACGAAACACTCTGTCATGCCTGCGAGCCCTCCCACCGATGAAGGCTCGCACTCCCACCAGAGTGTATGCCCATGCTCTGTTAGGCCATACCTTTATGAGGCTGAGGAGCTACGAAGATGAGCTTAAGAAGGTAAGATGAATATGTAAATGAAGATGAATGAATAAGATAAATGAAGAACAGCTTGCCACATCAGGTCTCAACGAAGGAGTCAAGATCACCAGCATGGCTCTGTCTGACTGCCTACCTACGTCATCACCTTACTTTCACTCAACAATGCCCAATTTCGCATCTGACCATTAAAATATGAGATTACGTCCTATTATTTATTTATTTATTTAAAATCTTTATTGCACACATAAAAAACAGTGGTACAAAAGGCGAGCTTAATGCCATGTGGCATTCTCTATTAAGGGATCGTCAGCTAAAAAATTTAAAACTACTTAAATTGATTTTGTATGCACTATTTTCATAGAGCAATGAAGCGAGTCTCGTATGGGACAGCAAGGAGGCAGTCGGCGCGGGACTGAAGGAAGAAGAAGAGTTGGGCGAGCTGATGGAACTGCTCAAGATCGCTCGTAGGAACGGCGACTACGTGTGGTGGGAAACCAGTGAGTGACAAACTATTCTACTTCTGTTTCTTTCATGCCAAAAGCATTACGTAGTCTGGACAGGTCATCCCTGTCGTATTCTCAGTGGCCTTTGGTTTTCATTTCTTCAATAACTTGGCCTGCAGCAATAAGGCAAAAGGAGTCAACTAGTAATTTGGCTTGGCAGCACCAGGTGCATTTTTTTTTTACAAAAGATTATTAGAATTAGCAATTTGTATTGCACAAATAACTAATAGTCCCGTTAGCCCCTCGTATTAAGCTAAATAAGCTTGTGTTACGTGTAGGCTCAGCACAATAGTCGAGTGGCGGTGGGATTTGAACCCGCGTTCTTAGGATCTCGAGTCAGCCAGTCCGACCCATTCACCGTTCGGCTATCGTGGCTATAGTATTAAAGTGGGTGAATCTTCTCTCTATATTCACATGAACTTGAAGGATTGTCCTTTGACCCAGCTACTAGTCTTCTTTTCTTCCAGCAAAAAATATGAATAATAAAATATGTTTAATAAAACATTTTGTTTTCAGGTAGTCTCTCCACATCAATAGAAGCCACAGGCTACGCTCTCCTAGCTCTATCGTACTGCCCATCATCACTACGCGCCACCAGCTGTGCAGTAGACGCTCGCGCCGCTACACGCTGGCTTTCCTCGCATAGAAGCTTTGCTGGAGGATTCCTGTCCACTCAGGTCAGTGTTCAAGTGTCTCAGAAACTGCTCAGAGAAATATTACCAGTTCTAGAAATCTAACTATGAACGTAACTTCCATCGTACCTAGTAATAGAATGTCGTCTATATACATAATAGTCCAACAGTAAAGCCAATTCTTCAAGACTTTTATAGGCAGCAAAGCTGAACTTGCTAAATGCTGGGGAGAACATCAAATCGTTTGGCATGCGTGAGAAGTGCCTGCTTCTCCATTTTCTTCAGGCATATTACAGTACAGTGTTTTTGCTAAAGAAACTAAATTATTTTTCATCTTTGGTCTGATCATCACTTTCCAATGCAGGCCAAGAGCTTCTTCATTTTAGATAAAAGGACATCAGAATAATGAATCCTGAACTTTTGTCGTGTGTGATATAGGTATCTAAAGTCACTATCACTTCCAGGACACTCTAGTAGCCTTAGAAGCTCTAACAGCATGGTCGTCAGTGCAGCCACCACCAGCAGCCAACCTGACCGTAAGAGTGCGTTCTGGGGATGCCAAGCCAACTCTCCTGCACCCGGGAGGCAAAGTGCCGGATATGGTCAAGATGACCGCCAGTGGTCAACTAGACGTGGCGGTTGAAGGTCAGTGCACTTAGACTATAGGATCTTAATCTGATTTAGTGGTAGCTCTTACAGCGTGAGAGTGCGCTGTATGGATGCCAAGCCAACTCTCCTGCACCCGGGGGGCAAAGTGCCGGATATGGTCAAGATGACCGCCAGTGGTCAACTAGACGTGGCGGTTGAAGGTCAGTGCACTTAGACGTAGGATCATAATCTGATTTAGTGGTAGCTCTTACAGCGTGAGAGTGCGCTGTATGGATGCCAAGCCAACTCTCCTGCACCCGGGGGGGCAAAGTGCCGGATATGGTCAAGATGACCGCCAGTGGTCAACTAGACGTGGCGGTTGAAGGTCAGTGCACTTAGACTATAGGATCTTAATCTGATTTAGTGAAAGCTCTTACAGCATGAGAGTGCGCTCTGGCGATTCCAAGCCAACTCTCCTGCACCCGGGAGGGAAAGTGCCGGATATGGTCAAGATGACCGCCAGTGGTCAACTAGACGTGGCGGTTGAAGGTCAGTGCACTTAGACGTAGGATCATAATCTGATTTAGTGGAAGCTCTTACAGCATGAGAGTGCGCTCTGGCGATGCCAAGCCAAGTCTCCTGCACCCGGGGGGCAAGGTATCTGATATTATGGTGAAGATGACCGCCAGTGGTCAACTAGATGTGGCGGTTGAAGGTTAGTGCACTTACACCATAGGATCTTAATCTGATTTTGTGTAAGCTTTGATTAGCTCTGACGGCGCGGAGGGCTCCATGCCAACTCTTTAGTACTCAGGGGACAAAGTGCCTAAGATGGTAAAGATGGCTGCCAGTGGTCAACTAGATGCGAGGTTGAAGGTCAGTACACTGACATAGGATCTCAACCTGATTATCTTCATCGTCTACTTTGCTCCATCGTCCATAGTTTTTCCCCATTTATTTTGTGCTCGCTACGTTAGAAAGATTCTAGTGCCCGTTTTCACCATCAATCCTTAACTTTTAAGTGACTCCTATGGTGTCACATAACAGGCATTTTGTTTTCAAAGGGGTCATTTAAAAATTAGAGATTGATGGTGAAAACGGGCATAGAACTCACTGTCATATCTTTCACACCAGGCACCGGCTGCGCCCTCATCCAAGCGACGCGCTCGCACCACAGCGCGGGCTCGGACCGCGACCTGGACAAGCGGCTGTCTGTCCAGGCTTCTGTCTCCACCGACGGCAGCTTCGACTGCGACGCTTCTGGCAACAACTGTTTCTGTGCCGCTATTGTAGAGGTGAGCTGATACTGGTAGTACCTAGAGTGGACCTGTAGGGCTCTCACTAAACCAGGCGCGATGGTCCGAGTCACTCGCTCGCACCACAGCGCGGGCTCGGACCGCGACCTGGACAAGCGGCTGTCTGTCCAGGCTTCTGTATCTACCGACGGCAGCTTCGACTGCGACGCTTCTGGCAACAACAACTGCTTCTGTGCTGCTGTTGTGGAGGTGAATTAATATTGTGTAATAGGATGAAGCTCTCAACTAAACCGTGCACCGACTACCACATTCTAAAGCAAACAGCAAGTTGGCATGGCGAGGCGAATGGGTACTTTGACTGCGGCGTTATCGATGCAACATAGCACTGACGGTAGAGTATAACGACGTCAAAGATGCGCGCACGCAACGTTATTGCTTGCTGCATTTGGCTAACGCCACGTTTAAAATGTGAATAATGTTCATTGAAGTCCAAGGATGATTTTTACGGCGAGAAAAGTTCGAATAATTCCGGGAAAACCCTAAAAAAACTCGAAACTTTATCCCTAAGGGGATAAAACGGGGTCCATGCGTCCGAGGTTGCGGGCAACTGCTAGTTCCAAATAAAAGCGAATTTCTGTCTGTTGTCTCACCTATAGTCAGGTCTGCGAGCACGTAGAATTTTGTCCAATGACCCCAAGCTACCCATCCTTATCGCTCGCGCGTAGTTATATTGCTGTCGCGCTCGCACACTCACTGCGGGCGCGCGTCGCACAGTCGCGATAGCAATTATAATTACGCGCGAGCGATAAGGATGGGTAGCTTGGGGTCATTGGACAAAATTCTACGTGCTCACAGACCGGGCTTTAGCATTGTTTACATTATGCATTACTCATTGTTGAGTGTATCACTCACTCGGCATGGGGCACACTGAAAACCAGCGCCGTGGCCTTCGTCACCGTGGGCCACGGCATATGCTGAGTGGGGTCCCGTTGTAGTGGGCATCTTGTTGGTGGATGGGTGGCACTGCTCAGTTTACTCTTGTTTTTATTTATTTTTTCTTCTTCCATTATTATGTGCCACTGTCATGTCTATGTAATTGCCTGTATTTGTGTGATGTCCATTGTAATAAATGTACACTTGACAGCAAATAAATCGAACCACCCGCGACGCGAACTTTAAAGATTTTCTTTTGACACAATAATGGTGCCCCATCAATATTGGTGTTATTTGAAAGCCCAATAAATATCCTTAAAGAAAAACACATTTAATTTCTTAATAAATGATTAACATATACAATAAATGTGACTTGAAAAAAGACCTCACTTTGGGCTCACCTCTGGGATCAATTAGACCAAATTTTATGGTTATAAAACCAAGTAATCATCACACGTGTCCTCTTTAACAGATGGATAGCGATTAATCCCAACTTAACAATTTTATAACCATAAAAGTTGGCTCAAGCGAAACTATCTATTTTTTGAAGAAGTGACTCTGGATCCTTCTAAAGAAACATTTTTGGGGTAAAAACCTTTCCTATAATGAAATGAAGTTTAGAACTAGGCTTTTGAATGGTACCTTACCTAATGGTAATCTTGTATACCCATTCTTATAAGATACACCATACAAGAATGCATGGTAAATTCAGTGAACTGCTCCTGAATCGAATGTACCTACTACTACTATTTCTATTTATTTATATTAACCGGCAGACAGTGGTGACTGAGTTTGTTGCGGCGCTTCTTCTCAGCACTTGCCAAATGTTGGTCTCGAAGCGCTGGTAGGTAAAAAGATTATGAGACATGTAGAGGCTCCTTAAGAGCAAAATGACGATTTGTAAGAACTATTTATTAGTCCAAACAAATAAAGAAATTTTTTGACTTACCAATATTGGTGTGAAGTGGGGATGCATACGTTTGAAAGCTTGTCGCGGGTGGTGCGATTTATTTGCTGTCGAGTGTATACACCACTAAATTTTTATCACCGAAAAAAAAAATTCTGGGTAATGAGTTATTGATACTGATCCCATTTGTGCAAAAAAAGAAGTTAAATAAAGTGACTCAAAATTTTCTCCTAAAATTGGTAATTTATGGACACGCGTCGCTAGCACTATTTAAGTACGATAATGTAACACTTATTAGAATTCAAAATGGTCTAAGTTAGATAAGTATGTAATAATAACACTGGAAGCGTGGTCGAGGCGTGAGCGAGACAGACAGATCGATGCAACGTGCGAGCGCGTACGACTACTCTAGCGAGCAGCGGAGTGACAAAGCTGTGACGCGTAAAATACGGACTAACGAAAATTTAATAAAAAAATTAACTTTATGAAAACCATTTCTTTTTCTTTTGCTTTCAATATTCCACACGTTTCTACATAACCTGTTAAAAATTTTTCGGTGATAAAAATTTAGTGGTGTATTTCTTTGTTTGTTTGTGTCAGGCGTGCGTGGTGTGGGCGGGCGCGTTCCCGGCGATGGCGCTGCTGGAGCTGGCGCTGCCGGCCGGCTTCGGCGCCGACGCGCCGCGCCTCTACGCGCAGCGCACGCCCGACCAAGCGCGTGAGTTCAAAAAAAATTTAAAATTTCTTTATTTTCAACCGACTTCAAAAAAGGAGGAGGTTCTCAATTCGACCCGTATGTTTTTTTTTCTATGTTTGTTACGCGATAACTTCCCCAATTATGAACCGATTTGAACAAATCTTTTTTCGGCGTATACTTAGGTAATACCTCAAGGAAGGTCCCATTTAAATTTAATAATAGAAAAAACAACCCCCAAGGATGGAAAATTGGGGATGAACTTTTTTATAAGCAATATCTCCGCCGATTATAAATCAATTTGAACGATTATTTTTTTGTTGAATAGGTATTATCAAAAGGGTGGTTTCAAGCGAATTTGAAGAAAATATTTCACCCCCAAGGGTGGAAAATTGGGGATGAACTTTTTTTTACGCAATATTTTTAATTTTTAGTTTTTTTTTGTGTTCACGCATTTGAAGTCGGTTTTTTTTTTTAAATTAATTATCTTATAAGACACATTTACAGGGGTTGGGTGTCTCCTTTTAAGTTTAGAAAACCTGTATTAGGAGACGCCCGCCCTTTCGATCAGTGAGTATACGAACTACCCACCATTATAACTATCTCTGAACTGCGGCATTATGCTGAGTGGAAGCCTATTTGGCATAATTTTTAAATTAATTTTTTTATCGTATTAATATTTCTGTAATTTGTTGTTCTAGTGTGCCAAATAAATGTATTTTCTTTCTTTCTTCTTTCTTCTCTATCATAGAGACGGTTCTACCTTTTTTTGCGGAACTGTTTTAATCATAATTTTACTATGCATAACAACGGATGGCATAATCTTCTTTACGCAGAAATTCGTTAGGCATACATTCAAAACTAATAATTTTGTGAGGCAGAATCATCTTTAGGCATAATTTTAGTATCCCGAATAATTAAAAAGCAGAACCATCACATCGCAGAAAGTTCTTAGTCAGAATAGTCTTTTGGCATACTATTAAAGGTAAAATGTTTATTCCCCTATCGCATTATTAAGGGTTGTAGTTATGAGGTGGAGGGAGAAAGGGGGGTAGGGGAACTCCTCGTGTGAATGGGGGAGATCAGAAACTTAGTTTCTGAAAAAAACTGAAAATTAAATTTTGAGGTTAAGTTGCGTTTTTTGGGTAGTTTTTATTGGAAATCAACTATTTAAGTATGCGATTCTAGACTTAGTAGTGTGTAAGGTCGCAAGTCTAACCTAACCTAACCTATAGCTTTGTTGTCCAACAAGTTTTTTAAAATTACCTTCGTTGGTACATTTGAAGACTAGATCATGCCGATCTTACACTGAGAATGGACTCTATTCACTAAAGAAACACGCAAACCCAAAAGTTGGGAATACCATTAAATAATGATGCCAAATAATCATGGTGCTAAAGAAACATTATGCTAATCGAAATTATGCCAAATAAAATTCTTCTATCTTAAAAGTATGCCATTGAAAATTCGGGTATATAAACATTCTACCAAACGATGATTATTTTTAACAATGTTTATGCCTTATAAATATTCGGTTAAAGAAGATTATGCCAAGTGAGTTATGCCAAATGAGTTTCTGCGTAACGAGATTCTGCCAGATAAAGGGGAGCCCATAGAGACAAATAGACTATGCACTATGTTTACATTCATTCCCTCGCCAAAAGATGAATACATTTCAAACTGTTGTGCAGGCTCAACTAAAACGTAATCAGTAGCCACCGGAAATAACACTCGACGAAAAAATTACACGACTGTTCTTTTTGTGATTCTTGAGTCACAAAAAGAACAGCTTACCAGAAATCCTTACATTATTGATTGAGCTTAACAGATTCAAATTCAAATTCAAATTTTTTATTGCATATTAAGTGTTTACAATTGGGTCTTAATCTAAACAATGAGCTTATAACTTAATAACCCGTTAATGGGTATTGCAATATTAGTGGTGAGAGAGGACTAGTCTAAACTTAAGTAGGTCTAGCAACTTACATTATGAGATGCCTTATCTTAAAAGAGTTTGTTTACTATTAAAGAATTCATCTAATGTATAAAAGCAGTTGGTAATTAAATATTTTTTTAATTGGTTCTTGAAAATTTTGAATTTAGTTTGGTTTTTTATCTCTATAGGTATTTTATTATAAATTTTTACTGACATAAATAGTGGGCTGCAGTTAAGTTTTTTAATTCTAGATTGTGGCAGAAAGAGTTTATCTTTATGTCGGGTGTTTAAATTATGAGTGTCTTTCCTCTTTAAGAAGAAGTGCATATTTTTAAAGACGAATGTGCATAAAAATATGCGTAATAGTATAAGTTTCTTTTACAACTATAATGAAAACATGTGTTTGAAACTATGAATATACATCAATTGAAATACTTGTAATAACTTATGTTCCTAGTTCTACGCCGGATAGAACTCGCACCAAACGGCGGACGAGCCACCTTATATCTCGGCACGCGTGACGGGACGAGCCCGGCGCGCGGGGGCCACGCGTGCTTCAGCGTGCACGCCGTGGGGCCGCGCGCGCGCACCCGCCCCGCCCACGTGCGCGTCATCGACTACTATGCGCCCACCGCCAACGATACTCAGGTAACAGAGAGAACCTCCAACAAGTCCGTTCTTTCCACCCCACTTCACCGAACTGGTTTTCTCTCCGACTCCTTCCGTCTCCAGGCCATAAGGCTCTGGAACTCTCTGCCTAAAGAGACCAGGCAAGCGTCTAGTAAGTTTTCTTTTAAAAAATCTGTCCATAATCACTTCCTCCAAATGATTCTCTATGAGAGATGAGACCGCAAATCTGCGGTCTATGACATGATGTGTATGGCGATTGTCTTTCAATCTTCGAATCGGTAGGTAACCCCAAAATCCTGGGGGGTACCAGGGGGTGCCTTAGGTGACGGGGGAGGGGGGGTGATCGCCCCGGGAGCCAACCCATGCTACGCCGCCACTGGGCATTGCTCCGTCATTTTCTAAGCTACAGGTCCTATAATGCACGCATATAGACACCCTTCACCAGATCGTCAGTCCAACTGGGGGGATGTCGTGCCATAGCGCGCGCACCCGTTCCGTGCGCGTCATCAACTACTACGCGAATACCGCCAGCCAACGACACGCAGGTAACTAAGAGAGCCTTGTTCTTGATTGGATATTGCTTCGCCATTCTGAAACAGGTCCTGGTCCCGCATTCAGATGCTTCCCGCAACCAACCAAGCAACTTTTAATCATCTATCCAATTTGTGGGGAACCCAAGATGGATAGCCATAGCGCACGTGCGCGTCATCGACTACTACGCGCCCACCGCCAACGATACTCAGGTAACAGAGAGAACCTTGTTCTTGATTGGGTATCTGAGGGCATTGCTCCGTCATTTTGTAAGCAGTCAACTACAGGTCCTAATAATCCATGCATCCAGAGTCCAGACTCCCCACAACCTTCACCAGATCATCAGTCCAACTTGGGGAATGTCGTGTTAAGCGCGCGTGCCCGTCCCGCTCACGTGCGCGTCATCGACTACTATGCGCCCACCGCCAACGATACTCAGGTAAGGTAAACGGCTACTAGTTCGTGATAGTACGTAAGTTCGTAAGTTTTTTTTCTAGCTCAAATAATAAGCAAATGGAATATTATTTATAAAAATTCTTCATTACTACAAAAACTCTATTATTTAAGCTATCTAAAAAACCAAGTACCAACATTGTGGCGCCAAAAATGAGAGCAATACGAAGCTTCAAACTCTCAGAGAGCCAAAAACAGCCGTGCGGCTTGCAAAGGTTGCTCTCACCGTAAGGTTAGCGCTCCAACTTCTTAAGCTTATAAAAAGGCGAAGAAACGTCCATTTAAATAAAACTTGTAATAGTAGTTTCATGTGTTCCTTGACAATTGATTTGGCTTAGAAAAAAGTTATATGAAAACGTAGAATTCCTTTAAAATTGCGATTAATTGACTCACGAAATAGCGTACATATTATTTTTCGGGTGTCCCCTATTTCGTGACACTACCGATTCAAGGATATTATGGATAACATTTTGATGCTTGGTTTTTAAATAATTATTTGTGATAATTTAAATGTAAGTTATGAAACAAATAATGCATTTATTTAAGTTTCTCATGACCTAAATTCGGTATATGTTTCGTTCACTAGAATTTATATGACACGAGTTTGAAGTTCACATATATGACCAATTTTAAGATAAATTAGCATAAGTAGTACCAGCATAATTTTGGTTTTATTTCGATTTGTTTTATTTATCTTTGTTTATTTGTATTGTATATGGGATAGATAATAGTTAATTGACACATTTTGACAATAATCCATGAATTTTACTTGGGGAAATTTCACATAATTATTTTATTCTAAATTTTTATTATCGTTTTTAAATTTATTAAACCCTTAATCATTATTAAAATAGCCTAACTGTATGCATAAAACCTTATCCCGAAATAGGGGACATGAGTTCACGAACTTAGAAACAGAGCAAAATTTTGTCACGAAACAGGATCCAAACAAGAGGTCCGCAGAACAATTAATATTAAAAAAAGTTCAAACTATATAACTATAAATTATGTATTAACTTACTGTCAAAAGACCAAAGTTTAGCATACAAAAGCTTTCATACTGATATCATGCTTGGTTATTTTTAAATAAAATGTTAAAGTCGTAAGAGCCTTAATATACCGAAGTAGGGGGCACTTACCTTAACAGAGAGAACCTTGTTCTTGATTGGATATCTGAGGGCATTACCAATAGGCATTACTCCGTCATTTTCTAAGCTACACTACATGACATAACATATCATCATAGACTACCACGCGTCCACCGCCAACGACACGCAGGTACTTACTTCCCTTCACAGCTGAAAGCTTGTCCTTGATTGGGTAATATCAAAGGGCATTGCCCCGCCATTCCCGAAACTACAAATCGTGGGCTACTTACCTCCATCCATATGCTTCCCAAAACCTTCACCAGGTCATATAGGTATCGTCATAGACTACTACGCGCCCACCGCCAACGACACGCAGCTGAGAGCTTGTCCTTGATTGGGTATTGCTTCGCCATTTCCGAAACAGGTCCTTGTCCCGCACCCAGATGATCCCCGCAAACCTTCACCAGATCATCTGATCAATTTGGAGGGAAATGTCTTGTTGCCGTAGCGCGCGCACCCACCCTGCGCACGTGCGCGTCATCGACTACTATGCGCCCACCGCCAACGATACTCAGGTAACAGAGAGAACCTTGTTCTTGATTGGATATCTGAGGGCATTGCCAGTAGCGGCGTAAGGCGGTCTGCCCCGGGTGCCAAGCATCAGGGGGTGACACAAGTCGCGCAGATTAGTACTCACTGGCACATCTGCATGGCAAATCTGCGGTCTATGACATGATGTGTATGGCGATTGTCTTTCAATCTTCGAATCGGTAGGTAACCCCAAAATCCTGGGGGGTACCAGGGGGTGCCTTAGGTGACGGGGGAGGGGGGGTGATCGCCCCGGGAGCCAACCCATGCTACGCCGCCACTGGCCACCCTTCCTAAATGAAGACCGCCCTCTATAGATGGGGGCCACCCTCCACAGGGGCGGCAACCCTTCCTAAATGAGGGCCGCAATCCATAGATGGGGGGCCACCCTTTCTAAATGAGGGCCGCCCTCCATCGATGGGGGGCCACCCTTCCTAAATGGGGGCCAACCTCCATAGATGGGGTTCCACCCTCCATAGATGGGGGCCACCCTCTATAGATCCACAGTTTGGCGTCACACTACGCCAGGGTACCATAGTGAACAGAATTTTCAACACCGGGGTCCACTCTCCACGCCTGGGGACCACACCACAGCTGGGCAAACGAGCATAACATTGACGAAAAACGTGGCCTTAATTGGGCTGTATTGACGCTTAACCTTTAGATCCTAGCCACACAGGAGTTGCAGCTGAGGAATCTAATCCTCAAAATTCAAGTAGTACCTAAGCAGACCTTAGTTGGATCTTCACAGATATTTTGCTACCATACCATTGATCTTAAAATTCTTCACTATCTAAGTAACTTAAAACTTACACAGTGCTGGTAAGGTACTACTACAATATGCACAAGCAGTGAATACCTTGCTTTAATTTGTAGAGACATTAATACAAATGAAGAATAGATATAATTTAATGTTTTCTGTCCTAGATGTACACCATCCCAGAAGACTGTCCCGCCCGCATCACCCATGAATCACCGGAGTACCACTCTTCCGACAATCTCTTCACTAAAGCCAAGTCCCTCAACCACAGCGGCGAACTTGTCATAACCCATGAGTTCTCCTTCGAGGACATTCCCGAAGGCATACCCTTGGAAGACCCGATCTATGACACTTTGAATAGAGACGAAATCGCCTATTTGAGCAAGTTCAACGAAGTGACACCAAGAAAGAACACCGAATATGATGAAAACAGCATTAATACCATACCAGAAGATATTTTTACAACTGAAATGAACTCAAAAACCAATGAACAAATTAACAATGAACAAACTGAGAAACTCAAAATAACATTCACTGATGCTGCAGAAGAACCAACTCATGACTCAACAAGAAAAGGCAAAAGTTACAGCCAAGCTAATTTCAGAAATACGGAAAACAGTAACTATTTTGCCCGAAATTCAAATCAAGCGTATAGTCCAAGATTGGCCAAATTTGATGATGATCAGGAGAAATTTGATGATCCTGAAGTGGCATACAAAGATTATTCTGATACAGTAACTCGCACTTTTACACTAAATTATAATAATTACTATGACAATTACATTAAAAAACACAATATTACGCCTGAGCCACGTATAGCTAGTACAAGGGATATACAATACAATGATTCAAATGCAAATTGGTTAATCAAAGAAAAAGAAGATCTTAGTAACTCAAACACTACAGTTACTAAAGCAATGTCTGAAGCACTAACAGAATTATCTAGTCCAAAATACGAGGAAAACGTTTCTCCAAATTTAGCACCGACAATTCAAGAGCACAAAACATCGACTCCAATTGAAGAACTGACGAATCCAAATGCTGAAACTCCTAAAGAAGCTTCACTTGGTGAAGTAATGAATCCTAATTTAGCAAGTTTCCACGTCATCGATAGTGAAAAGGATCTTGAAGTTCCAACGGGAATAGAGGGGCCAGTGCCCGCTGTGGTGCTGCCTCCACAGAACTTTGTGGCGGTGCCGCCTCCACCAGGTAAAGATTTCACTACTTTTAGTTTTATTTGACCTCTATGATTTTTTACTAATGGACTGATCAATGGTGATTTAGGTTTCCTGTTTATGCTGTCTCTATTTTTATTTTTATTAGGTACCTCTACAGTTTCGTTTGTTCAATTCAGCAGTCTTCATTCAATTTTGGACTGCTTCTGTACTGGCTCTTTAGGAATTTTCCATGTTATTAGTTTCTTCATTAAGTACTTGCAAGCAATGTTTAGCACATTGCTTGGGCTACTCATACTTACACTTTGAAAGTTTAAAACCTACATAAAGGATCTTACTGAGCCCATATTTTACAGCATTTTTTACCTCTTTTTCCTACTTATTGTTATTATTCTAATATTAACTACTGCTTATATCTCCAGGTTTCCAGCCGCAGTTTGTAATTGGAGGGTACCCGCGAGGCCTACCCTCTCCCAGCGCCTACTACCTACCCCCGTTCCGACGTGACGCGACCTACATCCGTTACCCCTACTATTACGGGAGGAACAGCCCTCCTGCTGGTTGATTACTTTAGATTTTACAATAGAAATAGTGTCTAGATATATATCAAAGCAGTGCGGAAACTAGGCCGGTCTTTTATATGCCTAATGTAAGCTTTTAGCTGCGCCCTTGTCTTTTGTCAGTCAGGTCTTTTTTGGGCACCACTTGCATCGCCCTATTATGGCACTGTATCAAAATACGATGTCTGCGTCTGCATCCTCGACGGAAATATTAATGTGTGACTTGTCACAATAAAGTTTTTCGGATATTGATGAAACAAAACATAGCGTGTCAGTCGGATCTTTTTTTATGGGACAGGGAGGCAAACGAGCAAACGTAACGGAAGCAGCCCCAGGGGAGTTACAGGACCTCATAAAATATGCAGCTTAACGTTAAATTGTATTTTCAGTAAGTATGTAAGTAGGTATGCTATATTTTAACTTGACTTATCTCTAGTGAGATCTCATTAGTCACAAACAATTACTCAAATTCTTTATTAGCATGTAGGTTGTAGGTAGACCCTTCAAGGCACTTGCAAGTCACAACATTAGTGGTATCGTCAGTTATTTTGAGAACACTTTTTTTCTGTTTCTTTCCGACAGCAACGTAAAGTACGTGATTCCCAGCACACCCAGACGCAAGCTACGTCACGACCGGGTATTGATCCCGGGACCCATTGACTACATTTGGGTGATGCATCGCGCCCTCGCGCATCTTGTTTTAGACACTTCATACTATTTTTGTTTCAAGTCACTTGTTTAATTCTGTCGAGGATGCTGTGTTGGAGGTAAAAAGACAACTCTACCTATTTCAATTAGGTAGATTCAGGAACCAATTTATTGAAATCTTTCTTATTAGTACATAAGCTAAATAATTAGTAACGTATTTTTATGTAGGTATTAAAGAATGATGTTATTTATTGTAACTAAAATAATAAGGTTAGTGCTGTTTAGTCGTAATTAAGTACTACTCGCATTGTTAATGTTAACTTAATTAGATCTATAAAATGTTAAGTAAGTATTTATTTCGTACGCGTGTCGTAACTCCGTAAGTAGGTAATTATGATATCACTATTATGTCATACTGCCGCATTGTTTAGGCTGTGAATATACTCATTTAGACTTTACCGTTCTTTTATTTTCAAAATAACAAACAGCGCAGACTCCATAACGGATTATAGTCCTAGAGCTATGTGATTTACACGACATAACAACACACGCACAGCTTTTAGTTACCTTAATTAAACAATTTTCAGCTAATGTAAGTAGGTAGGTACGCATCCTTCAGCGTATAGGTAAATTACGACCAGGAAAAATGGAATTCTGCTGACAACAACAGACCAAGTGAGTCAGGGAGTGACATAATTACATACATCATCAGTATTTTGACCGACTGGGAATGCCAAACGACTCGAAATAAACGCCCTCATCTTATAATATCTCGCACGTGCTCACGCACATCATTCACAAGTTATACAGGGTGTAATAAAACTTCGTTTTACACACCACTACGTTCTGTAAAATTCAGTGATGTAGCGCCGATCAGTACAAAGTATCTAAATAGGGTATACGTGAATAGAGCATTGTCCCTTATTTACTGCTCCATTTCATTTACACCCGGTATTCTTTTCCGATTCTCAATCGAATCGAAGCGTCATACGAGGATGCGTCAGACAAGCATTTTGTTTCCCAAATCGGTCGCCTTTCAATAACAATGCTAATTCCTTTGTCTATAAAAATCCGAGTAGGTAATACAAAAGTAGTAGAGGCGTAATAGGTAATTAGAAATCAAATAAGTTACGTAGTTAGTTATCAAACTTTTGAAAGTAAATAGTAGGTTTTTAGTTTAAGTACCTATTTTAGTTCAGCATCAGCATCAAACTAGTCGTCGTGCCTACATTAGTAATATCATGCCCTGCATACTGTTACACTACATAAAGTGCAATGCCTTCGATCGACGACGTATCAAATGACTGACTAGACAGCTTAGATTTGATTTGGTTATTGAACCCATTATTATTTATACATGTAGGTATGCAAATTAGTTTACAAGTCAACCAACTGGTTTAGAAAGTAGGTAGCCAGACAGTTTTTATACACGTCTTCATCTATTTGTTATGCAGCGATAATCGTCCTTACCTCCTTTATCGGCGTTTATCTCAATGACACACCCCAGAAATACGCTTTACTAAGATAAGAGCCAAACAATATAAATGGCAACAAAGAGAACAGTCAGTTTTAAAAATGTGAACAGAACAGGACACTGAAATTAAAATTGTTTGATGCAATTTTTAGTTTCCAGTGCAAGGGGCAATTACGAAACTGGTTCGCATACCGCCGAGTGCAACTCGCAGGTGCGGGGGGCGGCGGCCACAACGATGACTCACCGACATCGTTTCATCATTCTCAAATAATATGTGCTTTGAACTCGAAAATATTGTCAACGTGTGTACCTACTACACTTATCAGTCTCTCGCATCCTGCTCAACAACTTCCTCACACAAATTACTATACACATTCTGTTGACCAACCGAAATAAAAAGAAAACAGTAGTTAGCAACATTTTAATATATATTTTTATTCAAATGAATTCAATCATACATTACAGAATACTTGGATTTATAATGTACGTTTTTTTATTAAAAATAATTATAATAATTACAAAATAACCATTACTGGTGTTATAATTATTATTACATTAATATAAAAAAAAGGTATGCTTCCATCCGCACTTTCAAGAACCATATTATATGGACATAACTTTTATAATTCTTCGTTTTCATCTGAGTTACATAGATTACGTTTGAGCAAAATGCGACAATTAAATGTTTTTGTAAATTGAAAAATATTGAATATATTGTGCTATGCTCATAAACGCTGCATTAAAGCTAGGTACGTGGACATTTTATTAAATTAACTACATTTTAAATGCACCATTGGGAAACATCCCTTATACCTTTCTTGTTCAATTCTCACATAAATTCACTGTCATGCAAGCAATATTCAAGATACAAATAATACTGATTTAAAATGAATGAACTCAATTTTGGATGGATTGTAATAATCTCTTTTACGTAAAACTATAGATTTTTATGGGTTATACTTTTTACACTAATTGACATGCATAATTTTAAAATCAAAAAGTGAAATAAAAATAATCTTTTTTATTACATTGCTTACACAACCGTCCGCTCTTGGGAAGCAAATAAATAATTCAAACTGCTGTTTCAGTCATAGGAATCTGCTACAGACCTCTTAAACTGCTCTAGAGCAGGTCCACACCTAAGTACAATATTACTTTATAATTGCAACGCTACCAACAAAAATGGACACAAATTGTTGAACTGTCCCTTTCAGTAAGCAAAAGATCTGTCCAATTGTCAGCCACTTCAGAGATTTGACACCATTATAATCCTTCTGTACTGAGAGTAACAAAATGCAATAAAATTTAACAGTTATGATAGCGATTTCTCTATATACTCATAGATAAATACACACATGGGAGCAGGAAGCCCCAGTGCCCATAAACATTTGAACATGATTTACTCTTATGCAAATATGTACAGAGGCGTGGAGCGGCCGCTGCGGCTCAGAGCGCAGCGGCGGGACATCATTGGCTCTTCAGCTCCTTGCCGATGGTGTACGACACGAGCCGGGCCCAGTCGATCTTGCTGCGCGTCACCGGCAGCTGTCGTCGGAGCGCCTTGAAGGTGGTGTCGCTCATAGTCTTATAATTGTCAGAAATTGCTGTTTGATAAGCGTTTTCAGCGTCGCACACGAGTCGCACGAACTCTTTCGCGGTCGCAGCTTCCCCTGTCGCGACCAGGGGCGCACGGACTTCCTTCGAGCTCACCAACTGGACGTTCCCGTCTTCGTAGTAGTGCACCTGCACGCGGAGCATGCCCCGGAGCTCCGCCGGGCCCGCTCCCACAGTCAGCGTCCACACGGAGCGCCACCGCCCGTTCCAGTAGTTCTTCGGCTGGAACTGATGGTCTTCGATGCACGCCACTAGTGAAACGCCGCCAGACTCTAGAGCACGACCGACCACTAGACTGGCGACGTGCTTGTAATGCGCGGCCACGTACGCCGTGAGCTCCTCGTCGAGCGCCGCCCGCCAGGGCTCCGCCACTTTGTCGGGCTCGTACGGTTCGTAATCGGACGCTTCTTTACGTAAATGATCATACTTGAAGGATGTCTTTGACCGTGGGTCGAAGAATCTACCGCCACCGAGCTCGTTGTGATCGGTAATCAAAGTGTGGAGCTCCGAGCCCTCGAGGCGGACGGGCGTGAGCTGATCCTTGTTGTACTGCGCGAACGCCCCACTGGCGCCCTCCTTGAGTAGACTGTCGTTGTTAAGAAGGACCCTCACATCATTAAATACTTCGTTGAATTCCCCAGGTGGCGAATGAAGGATGAAATCCGAAACAATTCTAACTTTTTCCTGATCACTAATCACTTCGTCACCGTCCGCCGCCATTTTTGATACTTTTGACACTAATGACGGGATTGACGGATGTGCAAAAAAATGTCGCCAGTAACGTTCAAAATGTTTGTTATAGATATAATCTGTAATCCTTTATAAAACAAAAAGATTAAATATTTTGGATTATTTATTCATTAAAAAAATAATATAAACAAATTAATTATTTAATTTTTATGACAGAAAATGTACTGTAAGAAAGTACAGCAAAGTAATGAATAAAATATTTAAGATACTTCGTTTCAATATTTTAAGTATTTGAACGATACAGGTAATTTCACACATACATTAACGAAGTTAGTCAAAGATTAGATTTCCATGTCGCTTATTTCTGTGGAAATATAAATAAAATGTATTCTATACTGTAGTTATATAAAACTTATAACTGTTTAATTGCTTACATTCTGTTTGTCTATAATTATGCTCTAAAATTACAAAATTTCATTTTTTTTAATCTATTTATTTGTCACTGTCAGCTGTCATATTATTATTTAACTGACTTCGTAAATGTCCGTCAGCAAGTAGTGGTGGTGTTGTGTAACTATTTTTATTGAAAAAACCTGAATAAATCCAATAATGTCTCTAAATATGATGAAATATAAATACTACGACACCCCTGAGGGGCAGGATATTTTAATGAAAAGCATTGTGACTTCCAAATATGCCGCATTATCCGGTCTTGGTGCAGCTACGTTCGATGTGCTTATGTACTCGCAGCCTAAAGGTATTGTGGCTACCGCTGGACGATTCATGTGGTACATCGGTCCTTTGGTCGGTATGGCCACAGCCTTCACCGTGACCACTAACGTAGCCCAGAACATTCGCGGCAAGAATGACAAGATAAATTATTTCCTTGGTGGAGTGGCTGCGGGTTCAGTTTTTGGTGCTTGGCAAAGATCGATAACAATTTCCGTGCCGATGGCGGTGCTCTTGGGATTAGTGGCCGTGGTCAAGAAGACCGCTATCGACGAAGGCTGGGAGCTGCTGCCGCAAGTGCCTCACGCCACAAAAACGATCCAATCCGTCAAACGTGACTGGAGCATAGTGAAAGACATCGAAGAATTGAAGAATTATACCACAGGTAATTATTATTGTTTTACTACTTCTTCACAGTCTCTAACTTTAGTTATCATGTACCTTAAGTTAGTAAAATATGCCATCAATTCAGGAATTGACTGTAACTTCTTCAAATCTCTGACAACTGAAGTATCAAACCTAGCTAGCACAACATTGGATTGGATTTAGAATCGACAAACTATATTCTGTAAACATTGAAACAAAAATAATATTCCGATGTTACCTTCCTGTAAGACCTAAGTTGCTGTGTAATAGTTGGAACATGTATTGCCACACACTAATACAAATCAAACATGTTTTTACTGTTACATGTTAGCTTATCTTTATTTTCAATAATAAGTACACTTGAATTATTTTGTTATTAGAACCTTGTACACTTGCTATTGCTAATTGGAATATTTGGAATTAACAATTTTTGAGTTAAAAAAAAACTTAAATAACAAATATTAATAAATAATGTTTTCTTTTGTTTTCAGAATCTAAGTAAACACAAGGAAGTGAAAGGACTAGTTCATTCAATGAAGAATATGTAATTAAACCTCTAATTAAGTATAAATTAGTAAATTGTTGTTTTTTAAATCATAATCTTTTACTTATTCCACAAAATAACTCATAAGTGATACTCTAGCGCAGCGGTTCCCGAATGGTGGTCCGCGGAACCCTGGGGTTCCGTGGAAAGGCTGCAAGGGTTCCATAAAAAATATTATCCGACGTTGTTCGCTCGCACCGACTTGTTTACGCACAAGGGAGGGGCAGGGCGTGCGGGCGGAGTAGGACGGGGGTTCCGCTAGGAAAAGTATAATCTATTAGGGTTCCTTGGCAAAAAAAATTTGGGAAACCCTGCTCTAGCAAACCAGAATATGCCTACTTTTGTTTGGTAAAGAAACTAAAGAACATGTAGTTGAATAATTTTCATGTGTTGGTATCTAGATGTGTTTAATTTAAAAATGGTGTGTTTAATAAGATCTGATTACAGATAGAAAAAACTTTCTTGAGTATTTAACAGTGGAAATTAGTCACGCTACTTTAAAACCTGTGTTTTATTTAATTTCTATGAGCAATGTGGCTTGATCTCTGGGTTTCCATGAGATTATCTTAGTAAAATAGAAGCCAAGGTTTTAGGTACAGCTAGTAAATAAAAAACGAATTCAGTTAATTCACGTTTATTCCTTACAACTAAAAAACAAAACATAACAAGCAACGAAAATGCTACAATTAAATGTTAAATTGTCCTACAATAAGTACACAAATAAATAATAACAATAAATAATATTTGTAGTTTTTACGTATATCAAATAGGTTAATATACAAATGAGAATAGGAATGTTCAAGCTTCACACTGTTAAATCTGTACTAAAGCCTTAAACAAAGAACATAATATCCTGTAAAAATATCGTACTTTCAAAGCTAGTAATCTTATAGTTAATTTGAATTGAATTAACCTCCAACATTCATTTTTAAGATTAGTTTTGACTGATGTAAAAAATATAGACCACATGTGTGTAAAAATTAGCTATAGTGACAGATAAAAAGCATCTCTCTGCAACTAGTAGAGCTTTGGGGTCAACATAGGTATAATAATAAAAGATATTTGGGCGTCAACATCACTCAGATGAAAACCTTCCAGGGTCGCTAATTTTCCAATTCTCATTTTAAGCTATTCACTAATAACATAACACAATGAAACGTGTTCATTTCGGCAACATTTAAACATAAAAGTTAGTCCCTCTAGAGAGCAATAAAGCTACTTCTTAATTGCCATGCGCTGCATCGTGTCACCAAGTTAAAATATTCTTTGTGCCACAGATACTTACAGGTATAGTAACAAAACAACTGTTTGTAGCAGCGCATACTTTAATGCAATAGGCATTTGCAATGAAATGATGATCAATAAAAAATAAATACACTTGCACAATTATTCATAAATGCACAATTATATCTACAAACTCACACAGGTGCAAATTTTAATATCCTACTTAAAATTTAAACTGGGGCTTTATTGAGCTATTATCTAAAATATAAGGAAAATTTGGCTTTTAATTTGCAGACTTAAAAATTGGCCTAAATATACAATAAACGTAGTAAATTTAAGTTGAGCTTGAGTACAATAATCATAATACAAAATGTTTTCTATTTTATAGCAATAACAATAAAAAGCTGGAAGAAAATTTGGCACAAACTGAACCAGAAAGTTGTACTATTACTTTAAATATAAATTCGTAGTTACAGCAACATTACGTCTAGATTGTTTATTCCTTCAACACTCACGAGAAATATTTAGTCAATGCGTAAGTAAATGAAATTTACATCTAGATGAAAACATCTTACTAAATGCGGTCACTGTGGTCTCAACAGTCCGACAGCATAAATATCAGACACTTTATTACTTACAAAATATAATATCCATGGTATGATAGTAATGTCGCAACTTTCCAGTTATAATATTATTTTCCCTCAATCCACTCAATAGGTCCCTGCTGACATTACTACGAACTTTATGTAAAAAATAAATAAATGTTACCATTGAAAAAAAAAACTGCTGTCTTAACTCCGGACTTAACTGATATCTGTGATCACAGAGACCGCACGTCGAAATGGTTAAATTTAACGTATAGTTGGATTACTTGACCCTAATATTATGTTAAGACTCGCGATATCACTCAATATAATCTAGATATGGAGCTTAAAAGTAGCGCTAGAAGTTGCCAGTACATGTCACGAATTTTGACAAATTGATGATAACAATGACCAAAGATAAAATTACTTGGTTACTGAATAGAACTAAAGTATATGCATACGCTATGCGAATATAATTGAAAAGAGCAATAATCAAATCTGTATCTTAGGTCAAAATTATCTTTCATTTCGTCATTATTCTTTGAATCGACATTAGAGGTTTAAATCTTATTTTCAACTTATCAATGACACATCCCAGAAGTATAACACATAATTGTAACAAAAATGAAGTCAGAGAATGAGTGGCAAAGAAATAAAGCCTAAATATATCTATAACTATTATTCTAACTTCCTTAAACTTCAATGCCAGTAAAAAATTTATTACAAAATATTCGCACATATCTACGTTTCATCTGTCCTTCCAACAGCAACAAGAATAAATGTGGTATTTACCATCGATTTACATCGTTTTATGATATAAGCTTTCACTTTGCTTAACATTTATTAAGCTTGTAGGAATCTTTATGTTAGTATGAGTGCCCCCTAGTTAAAAGTAGTTTCAAAGAAAACTCATACTCCTTCATTAGAGCCAGACAATAAACAAAACAGAAGCGACGCTAACATGGTCTGTGCTATTTGTTATCTATGTTTTATATTGCACCACAGATACCATATTGATTTTCCTTCTGTAATTTTTTTTTTCGATTCCAACACTGAACCGTCCCAGTCAACTACGACATTATTAGGATGGCGCTACAATTAATAATATTCCATTTTTTGCCACTAAGCGTTTCAGAATCGTTTGACAATACAATTTATTCTTGTTGTCGATGGGAGCTCTATCAAAATCTAACCCTCTAATGCCGAGGTACCGCGCCTTTACAATCAGTTCACTTCTTCTGGACCGAGTTCTTCTTCGGTTCTTCTTCCTCGTCAACTTCTTCAACTTCTTCCTCGATCTCTTCTATCTCGATCTCCTCGTCGATTTCCTCGTCGGACAACTCTTCGTCTTTCTGTAATGAGATAAAATTTAATTATGATAGATCAATAAATCTACTGGGTGTGAAACGTGGAAGGTCACCAAGGTCATCTCGCACCAGCTGCAGGTCTTCGTCAACCGCTGCCTTCGCCGAATTCTCGGCATTTACTGGCCTGAGAAAATCTCCAACGTCGAGCTATTGGAACGCTGCCACGAAATTCCGATCGACCAGCAGATCAAGCGCCGCAAGTGGAACTGGATTGGCCACACTCTCCGAAGGGATCCCGATCACATCCCCAAGCAGGCTCTGGATTGGAACCCCCAAGGAAAACGCAAACGTGGTCGCCCCAAGCAAACTTGGCGGCGCACTGTGGCAGACGAGGCAAAGAAGATCGGCAAGACTTGGAACGAGATCAAACACATAGCTCAAGACCGAACGCGATGGAGGACTGTTGTGGACGCCCTCTGCCCCATCTAGGGGACATAGGACCATAAGTCAAGTAAGTCAATAAATCTACCTATATGTATAGGTTTCCACTAGTGTTTGTCAACAACTTTGTCAACTGTTAAAATTTATGGGAAAAATCACAGATCACAGAAACTAAAGGGAGATGTGAAAAGGGGGCGGGGCCAGTGTCGCAGCAATATGCCCAAAAACATAACACATTGCTCGTGACAGCAATGATGACAGCAGCGACATAATATGTGTAAACAGTTTACATAGTTTGCGTAGTACGAAAGATTATTTGAACGTTGAGTACTGATACTGATGCTTGCTGCTGCTGCTTGCATACACGTTAACTTAGCGTATCAAATATTAAGCATTAATTAGTGCTAAAAGCTCACCTCAGCGGCCGGCTGTGTGACTCCACTCGCTGTTGTGAAGTCGTCTACTGTTGATTCTGAAAAGTAACAATTAAAATCGTAATTATTTATAAGCCTTTATCGTAAAAAAATATCATTTGACATCTTTTAAACAGCAAACTAGGCACATCTTAGTAAGAAAGGCTGATTTCCACTTTGATTAGTGTGAGTGCAGGTGATTATTAGTGACTAGGTGTGGACAGCAACTGATTAGTGCAAGTGATTAGTTGGCTGTGTAGTAAAGTGAATGGAAGCGTGTTCTATTTTTTTGCGAGTAGCCTCGTCCCGCGCTCCCTTCCTCCCCCCTCACTCGCAGCGTGCCTGCCACTAAACACGTCTGGACACTCGCAGTGAATTGGACACTACTCGCACTACACACCTACACTCGCAGTACTCACCTGCACTCACACAAATCAAAGTGTAAATCAGCCTGAAGACACCAAAGCCCGCTAAGTAGACTAGAACTCCTCTTTGGAGTAGTTTTCTCAGCACAACATACATATACAGGATGGAATTTTGTAATGCCACCTGGAGGGAAAGTACTCTTAATATTGTAGATAGAAAAAATTTCTCAAAGAAAACATTCCTTTATTTTTGAATAGAAATAGAACCGCATTCAAAGATTTCCAAAAATTTGCTTGCCACACCCGGGAATCGAACCAACTAAAATCTGTTAAAAATTACACCCTGTATTTTTATTGCATCGATCGTTAGGGTTAAATATAAGGATGAAATATCTCTAATAAACTTGATAAATCAAATGAAAGGAAAACCATGAAATCTTACATTACTTTAATTATGTGCAGAAAATTGTTATTGGTATGGTAGTGAATTTTCGAAAATCTATGAATGCAGTTCTTTTTCTTTTCAAAAATAAAGGAATGTTTTCTTTCAGTAAAATTTTCTATCTACAGTATTAAGAGTAGGTACTTTCCCTGGAGGAAGCATTACAAAATTCCACCCTGCAGAACTTTCAAGGCCTCCATAAACAATATAATCTAAACCTACCAAGATCCCGGTCGGGAGTGTCTCGCGGCGCGTCCTGGATGAGAGACAGCGTCATCTTGCCGCTCACCACCGTCTGAAGAAAACAAAAAGACATTATTTTATACGCCTTTGTCAAAGAGAACACGAGTTGTCCTATTGCGCCGTGAGATGGCGCTGCATGTACGGACGACAGCACATCAACCTAAACACAGTGACATCTTATCTCGTCGTAACACAGGCTATTTTGCAACAAAAATGTATAACTTGATGTGCAGTCGACTGTACTATAGCTGCCGAAAGCGTCATCAAAAACGAATCAAAAAAAGATTAAAAGCTGACAAATAAGTTGTAATCGAGTGTTTTAATATTATAGAAAAGGTCAAGTCCAACCTGTCCAAGTAGAACTTGCGCACTAAGGTACAAGAACAGAAACCAAAAATGATAACAATTAATTAAGAAGGTAAAAAGAGGAGCAACTCAAGAGTGGAAGGACAGTTGGTATATTCATAAGCATTGACTATCTCAATAGTTTCTTACAATGACAATAGTTTACTTAAAATGGTGGACTCACGTTTCGATACGCAAAACTGCACAGAGGGCGCTACTGGCACGATAAAGATAGAATTACTGTAGTTATTCCCTATTTTTGCAATTTTTACTGCTCTAGTGCTGCCCTACAACAGTATAGTGAAAATATTGCAGCTATTTATATGCTACTAGCTTTTGCCCGCGGCTTCGCGTTAAATTTATTTTGTCATAGTTCGTCATAAATAAATTATAGCCTATATGTTATTCTGGGTTATAAACAATAACCCCCTTACTAATAAAAAGTTACACAGTTGTTGATCACTGTTTTAAAATGACATTTCCATACTAAACGTCACTTTAAAACACTGATCAACCAGCGTGTAAGTTTTATTAGTAAGGAGGTAAAAGTGTAAAGTGTCATTAAAATCCGTTCAGTACTTTTTGCGTGAAAGAGTAACAAACATATATCCAGACATCCAAACTTTCGCATTTATAATATTAGTAGTATATAAGATTATTCGATAGTCGGCTTTCAGACGTAGGTTCGTTCGTTCGTTCGTCTCAGCCGAAAGACGTCCACTGCTGGACAAAGGCCTCCCCCAAGGATTTCCACAAAGACCGGTCCTGCGCCGCTTGCATCCAGGTACCTCCCGCGACCTTCACCAGATCGTCGGTCCACCTAACCACCAGCCGTAGGTATTACGTGCGTATGTAAAGTGACTGACCGGCGAGTGCTTGGGCTGCGTACGCGCGTCGGCGTGGTCCTGGAAGTCGGCCACCAGCACTCGCGCCTGCTGCGGGATCTGAGTCTCCAAGAAGATGGACTGCACCGACTCCGCCTCGTGCTGCGGACAGGAAACAGGCCTTTATTACGGTAGGCGGGCTAGGATAGCTAACGCCTGGTCCGTGAGCACGTAGAATTTTGTCCAATGACCCCAAGCTACCCATCCTTATCGCTCGCGCGTAATTATATTGCTGTCGCGAAACGCAATTGCAACGAAACTGCAACTTCTAGTTACTCCGTAAATTCCGTTGAGAGACCACACACGACGCGACCATTTCAAACCGGTTTCAAACTGGTCGCGTCATGTGTGGTCTCTCAACGGAATCTATGGCAGAAACTTAGATGCAACTCAAAAGTAACTAGAAGGCTAGAAGTTGCAGTTTCGTTGCAATTGCGTTTCGCCGTGTGTTCTGGGCCTTAGTATCCCAGTGGTAGGCGATACCTACCCCTACCTGGTACCTACCTAAGAAAATCTGATTTGCCTTAACCTGGTCAAGACTACTCCACCTTTACTTTTTTATTTGCTCAGAAGCCATAAATACCTATCAAATAGAAGAGGAGGAGGGCAAGTGTGCAACATCAAACTTTAATACCTAAGTATGAATGAAAATAATTTTAATTTTACTGAGATTCATAAAATCATCATTTTAGGCAATTGTAACTCTGCTGCAGTACCTATAATACTGGACAATATATGCGGCCAGATACGCCAGAGATTAGAAAGACATCCGGGATTTATGCAGTCCTGCTAAAAGTTACTTACGAGTCTCAAGTATTTCCTTCGTTGCTTACCTACTTATAAGTACGAGAAAGTATTTACCCCACTTTGAAATATGAAGGATGACTTTTTGCTCATCATCATTAAAAAATAAAGAGGTATGATTAAGTTCTTTATTGTATTTTGATCAAATTCCTTTGGACCACCCAGTATAGCGATGCAGAATTTAATTTGTCTCGCATATTACAGCAAAATTATTTCTTTAATATTTTTATCTACTAGCAACTCTAGATTCACGTTAGATTCAACCTATATTAGTAAAAAAACAGACATGTTAGTACGAAATAAAACTGCTGGTTTGGAATAATTGTTTTATTATTGTAAAATAATGTAAATAAAGTGTGAGGTAAGAAAAAAGCAGTTTTACTTTGTACTGTATGTTTGGAATTATGCGACAGAGCGTACCTCATCCATGACAAATATAAATATGCATGAGATACACTGGTGATATACATAAACGCTACTTGTGCAAAAACCGAATTTAAACGATATCTCATAGATAGAAAGCTGACCAATCCGCTGGACAAATAATAAAATATGATAATCAAAATATAACTTGAGAAATTCAGAGCGATTGCACTGAAGTGTGGATAATGTAGTAGTTTGTGTATATTTCACTTTTCTTTTTGAATGGAATGTACGCATGGTGATTCTGAAATTATAGCGAATTATTTCTAACTACGACAACATAAAATATATTCAGGCAGTGTTAAGGGGAAAAAACAACCCAACACTTTGACATGATAGAAAGTACTGAAAATAGTAACTTATTAAATCATTTTTAGTCTTAACTACAATGTTGGTAATGATAAACTGAATGTGTTCTTGTGCATTAAAAATTAACCAGTGCAAGTTAAGCTAACCCTTATGGATAACTCGTAAAAAATTGGTTTCAAGTGCCCACTTTTGGGAGGGTATCATAAATATTATAATAGAGGAAACAGTGATATTAGAGGAATCTAAACATTCACTACACATACAAACAACATTGAAATCTGTGCCAAATGATGTAGAATCTGTCATACCAAATGAGTAAGTTTGCGCCGCATAAAACAAAAACCTGTGCCAAAGTAAATTCAGCCTATAATAACGGCTAGCTAAATTCTGCCTACAATAATATTACCTGTAAATCAAGGTCACTTTTTAGAGGTTTGATAAGCTTATTTCTTCCAATTGCAGCCTTCAAAATCTTAACAAAGTATTTTAAAATCTACAAGTTAGATATCACTTCAATGATTAGGTACTTATGAAGTCCCATTTACATAGTCTATTCCAAAGAATCAAATTAGATTTAGGGTATAAATGGTCAAGTCTAATATGATTAACCGACTTCAACAAAAGGAGGTTCTCAATTCGCTTGTTAAAGTTTTGTAGATAGTTCGTTTTGGAAAGAAAATTAAATAATGAAACAGACAGTGAAAACACGTTTCGCCGATTCCAGATGGTGTGAAGAAAGAGAAAGGGAGAGCGATAGTAATTCATCCACATAACTACAAAAAATTAAAATTAAATTGAAAATTACATCATTTGGCACAAACATCACGAACGTTACACAAGTATCAAGATGCAGGATCGTCGTATAGGATCTGTGTGATATGGACAGTGCAGTAGGGCCTCACCGCGCGACCGGCGGGCGCGGGCGCGGGCGCGGTGGCGATCGCGGGAGGGCGCCACGAGCCGCCGTCCGCCGTGTGCGCCGTCACCTCCATGCCCACCACCTGTGGGACGAGCCACTACAGCTGACGGCTACGCTACTTGGGCACGTGTTCAGGGAGCAACCTACTAAAGTCCGGTCGCCGAGCAATGACCTCAAGCTACCTATCCTTATCGCACGCGCGTAATAGGCTAGTTTCCTAAAAAGAATTTTTAATCCGTCAATTTTAATATAAAAAAATATTGGACACATATTTTGAATTGTCAATCAAACAAATAATTACAAAGTTATAGTGCGTTGAAGTTTAGCGCGACGTCACAAAGTGCTGCACTTTTACGCACTCACTGAGGTCACGGGCATTTACTTTAGAACTTTGGCACGCTTTATCTCTTTACATTTTCATTAGTTTTAAAAAGCGAAAAATACGTGTCGAATAGTTTTTGCTAAGTTTACTGACGGACTAATTAAAACTCTTGCTTTTTTACCCAGGAAACATCCCTATTATATTGCTGTCGCGCTCGCACACTCACTGCTGCCGCTGTCGCACAGTAGCTCGCGCGTGCTCGGCGACCGGACTATACAACTACGGTATAGGGCAGGTGAGAAGTTCATTTGTTATAGGAACTACGAGTAAGAGCTACTCTACTACGGCACGTGGCATTGACCGAATGCTGTAGGTAGGTGTTACTACGGCTACGCTACTAGGGCACGTGAGAGGTGTTCAAGTGCTGGGAGCTACCATAGCTACGCTAAAAGGCCAGTGAACAATGTTTATTATTCTCTAGGAACTAGGAGCTACTAGCTAGAACTTCGTTTGCGACTTACTAGAGCTACTGTAGCTACTGTATTGCTGCTTGCTACGCTACTAGGGCACGTGGGAGATGTTCATTGAACTATAGGTGCTGATAGCTACTAAAACTACGCTAACAGCGCACCAGATGTTCACTCTTTGTTAAAGAGCTACTGAACTACACTAACTACACGTTGCTACCTATACTCTGGGACTCTGCAGAAGGCTAGGGTTAAAGCTAAAACGTCACGTAGTTTTGGAGAATCTTCAGAAAATGTAACGTCCAGCATATAAATTACCACCATGACTCGTGCAACCGAGTTGAAACGTCGGGAGGGTAAATATATTTTTTACCGTTATAAAAGTTTTGATGTAAAATCCCGTGAAGTGAATTTTATATAAATTATTATTGATCGCACTATACTTATCACAGGAGTTAAATATTTGCAGCCACAAAAGTTACTACTAATAAAAACCACATAGATAAAGTAAGTGAAAGTATTTAGCCACAAAATTATATCACGTCATTGCAAAGGAAATAAGGAAACTCACCTTTACACTGGGTTTTTCCTGGTCCTCCTCCGCGCCATCCTCCGATCCTTTCTCCGACGAATCCTCTTTCAGAGCCTCCTCTAGCAGTTCAGGTGTCGTCCTCTCTTCTTTCTTGGGACTTTCCTCAAATTCTTTAGCCGAAACCACTTCCACTTCTCTAGCGTTGTCCAAAAAGTCTTCAGTGGATTTTACTACAACGTCTTCAGCAATTTCTACAGCGTTTTCAGTATCTGTAAGTTTAACGAGATCTGCATTGTGTTTTTGGTCTTTTGTTTCAGTGGATTCTTTCTGGTCTGGGATCGGCTCTTCAGATTCAGGACTGGTGTCTTTGGACTCGGGTGTAAGGTCTTCAAGCTCAACAGAAGATTCTTTCAGGTCAGGGGAGGATTCATTGGGCTCTGGTGAAGACTCTTCAAGTTCAGCGGAAGATTCTTTGCGGTCAGGGGTAGGTTCTTTGTGCTCGGGAGTGGATTCTTTAGGCGCAGGGGTTGGTTTCTCTTCTGGAGCTGATTCTTTAGGCTCAGGGGAGAATTCTTTGGGTTCTTTAAGGTCGGGAGGGGATTCTTTGGGCGCAGGGGTTGGTTTCTCTTCTGGAGCTGATTCTTTAGGCTCAGGGGAGGGTTCTTTAGACTCAGGGATGGATTCATTCTTGGCGGGTTCTGGGCTTTTCTCTTTGGACTCCTCCCGGTACTCACTCGCGACTATGTGCACGGGCCCGGTGTTGTGTAGGACGGTTCCGTTAGTGTAGGGGCGAGCGTGGTTATCCTGCAGGTCCTGGAAATTTAGGGACACTTCTGTGATGGCAAGAATGGAAAAAATTAAGTTTCATCTCACAATACACCTCTTTGTTGAAGAAAATTTATAAAATTTGATAGCTTTAGTCAATTGTAATGTCGAAAAGTATTTGTAACAGAAATAAGATGTATTGCCAGATGGTTTTAGTTCACAAACACGTAAGCTTGGCTAACTAAAACTAGAAAATACATACGAACTAAATACAAGCTAACAAAAAACTTATTTCAGCTCCACACTGTGAAAATAATAATTTACAGCACTTCTAAATCTATAACACAAAAGACTTAACCAATATAACAGGTGTTTTGTAAGTCTAAACAGAACAGAAAATAACACAGTGCAATAGCAGTAAAAAGCAAAAAAGTTTTTGAACATTATTTTTATTTATTTACGTACCTATTCAAGATTTAATCTAAATATTAATTAATCTGCAGCTCATTAAATTTTAGTTATGAAAACCTATAGTTTAAACTGGTCCAAGGCAACCAAACCACCGAAAAGTTCACAGATGATAGAAAGATCAGAAGTGACATTTTCATTCAGCTGCTCCTGGTTTTCTGCCTATTTTTTTTACAGTTAGAACTAGAAATTTTGTTAGTCATGGCATGGTAACTTAGGTACAGGCAGACAGTGGCGGCGACGACAGTAACTCCATGCGACAGACCTTACCTGACCGAACTGAATGTAAACGCAACGAAACAAAAACGTGAAGGCATAAGGGATCTAAGTGCAAACTTAAAATTAAAATAGACTTTTCCGTATATTTGAAATATTAGTATCTTTTCAGCAACTTTTTTGCACGAGATCATCATCATAATTTGCAGTTCACATGGTAAACCGAAACTGACTAAAGGCATCTAAAATATCTGCTTCTCTCCATACTCCATAGTAGAGGCCTATTTTAGGCTTCAATGCCATTTAATTATTTTTTAATATCAAATTATTAATAATTTTGGCTGAACATGATTCTAATGCTTTCTTTTGTATACGGATAGACGTAACGTTTAATTTCATGTAGGTATATTGGGATATGGATGTAAGGATTTAAAACGTATGATTGGTCTTGAGATCATATTAATTTGAGTATTTTATTAACTTGAAAGACCATTAAAAAAATTAGTAAATCATATGAAGTGAGTGAGACACAACGAAAAAGCTCACAAAAATCAACCGAGAACTTTAAACACAAATAACAAAGTCCACAAAGTAAGGAAAAGAGTGTTAGAAACAATATTTTGCGGTCAAAGTCAAAGGGCAAAAACAGCGATAAATGAAACATGGAGGATACAAATGAGACGTAAGTTAAGAATGTGCTTAATGATGTTAAAATAACGTCAACAACGCCATAACGGGTGATAACGGCTAATTAACTGGAATATTCAAGGACCACAGTTGATAATGACACTCGCATTGGTAGAAAATTAAATATTTTTACCATTATTGAAGCCCCTTTGTAAGATTTTAGATTATGTTGTGGTCCTAATAGGACAAGTTAGTAATTAGTATAAACCAATTCGTAATTATGAATGGAAATTTAACAAAAAAATGTTCTGAAAAATCATCTTATTTCAGAACTGGAAATAAACTTTGATTTTAGAAGAGTCCTAAAGAAAAGTTCAATAAAACGTTGAGTTTTTGCCGTTTGAATTCTATGAGATGCAATAGTGGAAATATGATTTGAAGAAGAGCAAACGAGCAGACGGATCACTTGATGGTAAGTGATTACCGTCGCCCATAGACACCCGCATAATATCCATATTATGGTTATATTATTTATTATGATATCGTTTTACGAAGTGGAGGAAGGAAGGATATTTGAAGGCCATCAGTGGTAGGAGATAGGAATGGTGAATGAATATGGGTACACTGGTTGTTGGATGTGGAGGATCGAACTATATTTGAAGGTAATGAGTGGTAGATGATGGGTGTGAAAGGAGGGTTACCTACACCATATCGAATTACAAATGATCGAAAATCAAAATATCGAACACGTTTCATCGAAAGATCAAAATATCGAATGCTCAAAATATCGAACGTTCAGAATATCGAATTTACAAATGATCGAACGATCAAAATATCGAATGATTAAAATATCGAAAAACCAATATAGAGGTTTTAATTAAATGTCATACGATTAATGTAAATGAAACATAAATTCTTAAACACATTTTTTTATTTCCCACTTTTGGGTACCATAGTCAACAAGGAACCCTTACCTCCATCTTTCTATACTATGCAACATAAGATCGACTTTCGATATTTTAATCATCCGATATTTTGATCGTTCGATCATTTGTAAATTCGATATTCTGAACGTTCGATATTTTGAGCATTCGATATTTTGATCGTTCGATATTCTGATCGTTCGATGAAACGTGTTCGATATTTTGATTTTCGATCATTTGTGATTCGATATAATGTAGGTAACCCGTGAAAGGAGGATATTATTCGAAGACAATAGTGGTAGATGGTGGGTTTGAAAGGTGAGGCCATGTTGCGGCATGCAGTGACCTGTCGTTGCTGGTTCTGCGCGTAGCCCGCGTCCATCTGCTGCCGCACCTCCGCTACCAGGCCCGATATGGCCGTAACAACTGTGCCCGACAATGCTCACTGTTAGTTATTTTGAAAAATATTGTAAGAACAAGAAACTTTTTCATTGGACTTGAAATTACAGCACTGTTGATAGGATACTGTGCCTTGAACTTTAACAATTTCAATTTATTTCGAAACTGGAAAATGTGCCCCGTATCAAAGGTACTATGGAAACAATAATTAGCAAAAGGTACGATAATATCAATTATTAAAACATTCCCATGAAAATAAGTTAAATTTCGAATTTCGTCTTCATCCTCGTCTAAATTGAAGTTCTTAAAATTATTATCGATTTTGAGAAAGTTTGAACACAATCTTCGAAGTTCGAGATTATTACGGTTTATTTCATATTAGGTAATATACATAGCAGTGTAAAACTTTGTACTAACATTTATTAATTCGATCTAAAAGTAGGTACCCATTTCTCATTTTAACGACTATAAAGTCTTCAAGTTCACCGAATTATTAATAGCACGCGGACACATTCCTTACGGCAGTTATGTCATTAATCCTCGAGGTACTGCGCTCGATTTTGTATTTTTGTATTTAAAATTAAAAAACAAAAGGAAACCAAAAATAAAAATAGATATCATCAAAACAAAATACGAAGGACACGTCTCGAAATAGCCGGGTGCATCAGACGATCGCGCTGGAGCGACGCCAACTGACCGCGAGCGTGGCGTGGCTTTCGTTATCTCAGACCACGGCTTTGGGCATTCCGATTATAAAGTGGGTTTGTTGTTGGTTCTGTAAGGTGCTGTTCTTAACACGAGACGTAGGGTGTTGACTTGAAGGGCTATTAGCACCGATTTCATATTTTCGGATCTTTCAATCTCTCTCATTTAAAGACGCATCAGCTGCATAAACAGATTGTAAATTATGAGGGAGTAACCCTTACCATGCTGCAAAGTATCCAATACGTAGGAATGTTCAAATACTGTGCCAAGAAAAGGGTTAAATTTAAGGCTTTATGCTTAGTACCATGTTACGTAGTTTCAACACGCCACTTAGGTGGGCACAGAATTTTTTATTTTATTGTATTGCCAAATATACAACTAAAGCATTGTAGTACTCTCCCTTTTCATAAATTACTTGCATTGTAGATTAATACTATGATGTGAGTGAAGCCAAATATCGGCGATTCTTTTAATACCCGATATGTATGTTTTAAATTCTAAAGGCAAGTCAATATCTAGTTTTTAGATTTTACATCCTCCATTACTTTCATTAGTACTTCTAACTTTTATATAACACAAAAAGGATGTGTATTTCCCTTGACACACGTTATGTTTTCTGCAATCATTTTCTACTAATACTAGTACCAGCACTACAAAGTGTACTCACACAAGAACAATACGTCCAATAACATGGGATACACAAAACACAAACATTGACACATCTGACAAGGTCACATAAAACATTAGTCTTTGGGGACACAGTTATTCATTAAAGTCATAATAAAATAGATCAGTATAAGCTAACTATTAAAACGATTATTTTGGGAATACTATATCTATGACTTTAGCATCTTGTCAAACCCCAGAAACCCACTCCACAAAGGGAAAACACCAGTCAAATCGAGCTCTAACTCTAATAACACAAGGTCCACAATCGTCGGATGCAGCGCTATTGGTCGTGCGCGTGCGTCTAAGGGCCGTCACCATGCCGAAGCCACTATAGGAATACTAAACACGCAACGAAGTGGCAGGATCGTGCTTAACTGTTTGAAGCTACCAATGTCATTACTTTATCTTTCAGTCATAAGTTGCAATAAAACGATCAATTAGGCACTCTAATTTAAAAACCAAAAATCCCGAGACCAATTTTGATAGATCTTTTTCTAAGCTGCGAATTTGATGCCAACCAACACATTTTAAAACAATTGAAACTCTGCTAAAAATTCCACAATGCGAATAATAATCGTGTAGGTACGAAATTCAAAATGATTGCTCAAAAGTCCCTTCTGCGCGCTTTATTCTTTGGCCATAATTTAAAATGCGGCGTTCCAAAATTGCAACGACCACTGCTTCACTATCATCGATTTCTGAAGTGGAAAAATCTGATGGCACAGCCAAGCGACTACAGTTACGAGTATCATCAAGTTTTGAAGTGGCAAAGTGTCTTGGCACGGCCAAATTAGGCCAAACATGAAAGATACTAATATTATAAAGCTGAAGAGCTTGTTTGATTGAACGCGCTAATCTTAGGATTAAAAAAATATTTTTGTGTTCGATAGCCCATTTATCGAAGAAGGCTATACCTAGGCAAGGGATGACAAAACGATGTCACGATTGCTATTAATCGCACGTGCCACAAAATTTTAGGGCAAGCCCAATCACAAAATTCACTATAAAATATAATAGTAAATAATGTGTTTCTAATAAGGGCCATCGTATTTTCCCTTAGTGCCACTGTAGCTAGAGTAAGGCCCTGTCACTCGCCAGTGGCAATACCCCTCATTGATAGCATTAGGTGTTATTTGTAGGTGCATCTATGACTACATCAAACATTTAGATAAGTGGCACGTTGATACAAAAAGGTTCGCCATCCTTGTATAGGCCATCGATAAAAAATGTTGTGAAAACGGAAAAAATATTCTAACAGAAAAAACACGCGTACACAGTTAGTGAAAGATAAAAGTAAGACGATTGGTCATAATTTCATCAACCAGCGGCACCGTACCGCGTCGCGTTTGGCCAACTGGCCCACGATCCGCTGCATGGCGCGCTCCGTCTCCGCCAGCCGCGCGCGCAGCGCCTCCAACTCGTCGTCCCCTACGCACGAGTATTATAATAGTTCACGCTTAAAAACTAATTCCTTCGTTCGTTCGTTTCAGCCAAATGACGTCCACTGCTGGGCAAAGGTCCCCCCCAAGGCTTTATAGTTCACACTTAAACTAATTTCTTCGTTTGTTTCAGCCAAATGACGTCCACTGCTGGGCACAGGCCTCCCCAAGGCTTTACGCAATGAACGGACCTGCTCTGCCCGAATCCAGGCTCCTCTCGCGACCTTTACCAGATCGTTCGTTAAACTAATTACGTGATCAATATACAGTTTGCTTTATAAAAAAGCGGGTTTTTCTTAAAAGCTATTAAAAAAAATGAAGCCCGATGAAAATTGAAACAATACCGAGTAAGTGCGACTATTTGTAAGTGGAAAATGATATTTTACATAATTAAATCTATGCCCTTACGGCACAAAGAAGGTCTCTCTTACGAGTGCATATCCACTTGCAAATTTTTAGGCATAAAATGTTTTCAATCTTAAAATGACTTCTGCGTTATTCTAATCTTTGACGTAATTCAAATTGGCGTGGTCCGCAGAATACAGTACAAAGTATTTTCAACCTGTTTTGGTATTTCACACTAACGCCAGCGTTACTATGGTTATTTTAACCATACACAAGTAGTTGCTTTAAGGCCCACAGAACCTTCGAGCTAGTAACTAAATTATCCAGTTCATAGTTTGGTCACGCACCAACAAACCAGACGATCGTCAAATTCTTAAACGTTGGTTAAATATAGTCAATTCTATACGTCGACTACACATCGCGTTCGAGTCGATAAAAGTGTAGAATTTGTCTACGATAATACCATCTGTATTTAATTAATTAATCTCTGAGATAATCTTCTTTCATTTCAGGTGGCATCGATTGAGGTAACTCAAAAACAAGTCCATTTAAAGCTCTATAATATAATTGGTGTATGTTTTTGGCTCTACAGCTTTTTCAAAGCTTTTCCGCATCAGCAACAGCTGTTTTCAACTATTTTACGTATCATCTGTTCAACAGAGCTAGCTATTTATTTCGATTCTAAAACAATTTTATTAACCATCCATTGTTAACCACCTATCCAATTATACGATTTTATATCGGCAATAGTAAATCAGAGCACGTAGAGCCGATAACACAGGGTTTATCAATGGGCCCGTTTTCCTGTTCGCACCCGACATCGAAATGAACATAAATGTGTACTTACTCGTGTCTCGCTCCTTCGGGCCTGCATGCGCAAGAATATAGTACATAGAAACTTTGTCAATAAGTTATACAATACATAGCGTAAATGTTTATGAAACTACATCTACGTTCCCGCTACGAACAAAACGCCCTGAGCGTTCATAATACGGGCCTAATGCTCGTTTTCACCATCAATCCCTAATTTTTAAGTGATCCATATGGTATCAAATAACAGGAATTTTGTTTACATAGGGGTCACTTAAAAATTAGGGATTGATGGTGAAAACGGGCACAAAACTCTTTAAAATTTGATGGTTGATACATTGGTAATGCAACAGCCGCGGTTGCGCAGTCCGCAGTTTTCCACCAGCTGATAGCAGTAACGACGACAAAGACAGAATGTGACTGACCTTTATTTCACACATTTCAGGATTTGCCACTGGATGCGTTCTGTCGGTATCGGTCAGGTAACAGTGAACCCAGCCCACATCACGTATGAACAACATTTCGGTCTCTATACATTTTGTATTGATGCGATTTGAATCTGACATTTCGGGAACGAGCACAGAATGCAATCTGAGGGCTTAGTGTGAGTTTATATCAAACGTCTTCACTAGTGAGCGCGTACTTATAAAAATGACATTAAGTATATGACGGATTATACAGCGCCCCTAGCGGATACTTTCAAGACCTAAAATTTTCATATATTTTTATAATGAACTCAATGAGCTCACTAGTGAGGACGTTTGATATAAACTCACACTAAGCCCTCTGAACCGCTGACAGATTGCTTTGTCACGTTTATTTTGACCTGACTGCTGCCCGCAGAACGCACCCCGTGTAGCAAACCCTTTCTAGTCTAGTCTCAACTTCATGGCGTCCCGGGACAGAACTAGTTCCCAATTCGGTTGACCTACTACGTTCTCCATTGCAGTTTTAACTCCACAAAAACCTTTATTCCCCAGCAATAAGTGTTAACAAAAGTGTGTAATTACCCAGCTTGTCAGGCGAGGTCCTGGAGTCATCCCTGAAGACGCGCCTCCTGAACTGAGGGTCGGGGCTCACCGCCTCGTAGGGCGTCGAGCCGGTGCGCTTGAACAGTATCTGTGGCGGGTACAATCAGATAAATGATAAAGAAATAATGTAAAATAGCCAGGTTAAGCTTGTTACTAAATTATATCTGTAGGCCTAAGATGCACGCCGTGATAACTTTTATCGACGTCAAAATGTATGTGCAAAATCGATAAAATGGCGTGATAACCGCTTATCGCGGCGCGCATCTTAGACCTACTGATCATTACTTTCCCTCAGGTGATGACAACTGTTTTTCTGTAAAAGCAAAGGAGCCTCTACCTCAAAATTTAAGCACCGAGCCTAAGGGCAACCCCGAGTGAGACTTGAACTTTAGAGCGAATCAGTGATACAAATCCTAGCCCCAAACTATGTTATCATCTGTGCTTAAACCAAGCAGAACTGATAATAATTTTATTAAGTAATAGACATCTTGGTTGTTTACAGGCTTCCACTTTGCACGCCATGGAAACTGATCCCCGCCTACAATCAGCTAGGTTGACTGCATAAACCAACATTTCCAAAACATAAGAGCCATTAATTCACCTTTCTTTTCAAAACTGATTATTTCATAAGCTTTTCAAGTACACAAGTACAAGTCCATTTGGTACGTAAAGTTCGCCTCTAATCTACTTCTATCCACTGATTCCTCCAATCTGTTTAATACTTAGGCTGAATTGCACCACCTAACTTTCATCGTAACTTTAACGATAACCGGTGTTTTTTTGGAATTTGACAGATTTTTGACGTTTGTCAAAGTTAAAGTAAGGTGGTGCAACCCAGCCTTAGTTTGTGATGGTTTGTGTAAGAAGCGTAGGTAATAAACTCACCTTGCTAAGCGTGTAGACGAAGAAGACGATGATGCAGATGGTGTAGATGGGCATGACGAAGCCCATGGAAGACTTGGGCGCGGCCACGGGGCCCCCGGGCGAGCCCAGGGGCGGCCTCATGCCCGGGATTGGGGGCGGCTGTAGGGACACAACATGGATTATTAATACCGGATCATTTAGTTCAGCTAGGTTCTGAAGCGGAGGTAGCGTTCCGGAAAACGCAGCGTGGGACGTCCACCCACAAGGTGGACCGACGACATCATAAAGGTAGCAGGAAAGCGCTGGACGCAGGCCGCTACCAACCGGGCAACATGGAAAGCATTGGGGGAGGCCTATGTTCAGCAGTGGACGTCCTATGGCTGAGATGATGATGATGATCATTTAGTTATTATAATTTTTAAGCGTTAAGAGTTGCATCTCAAATCTCAAACTAAATTATAAACCACTTGAAAAAATCGAAATGCCTAAAGCGGGAATCGAACCCACGACCTTTCGCTTGCCGGGCGACTGCTCTTCCATCTGAGCTACTTAGACACTGGATGAACCAGTCGTTTTCAAGTTTAATACGCTGTTACGACCAGCGATTGTTTCATCAATGTTGGGTAGTACTAAGTAGACAAATCCTCATCTTTATCATTATTTGAGAGAGATACAATATACGAGTATTACAGCTAAAATGATTTAACATAAACAGTTGTTTAACCTCACTGACAGTAATTTAATATCATCATACAAATCTAATATTTAATCACAGGTTGGAAGAAACTTGTGAGTCTTGGTTGTGTGTGACAGATATTTTGAGACACAATGGCGGAAAAAGCTCTACATGAACCAAAACTAATGTTGCAGAAGAAATTTGCACACAAATCCTTTTTAAATAAAGGAGTGCTTGCTTCACACGCTGCAGAATGAGTAGGAAAATAATCATTGAATCAAGGGGTAACTATTTCATATAGCTCTTCAAGTGTTTGCAAACATCTCAAAGGTATCCAAACACTAACAGAGAACTAACAGTCATAAGTTACATTAGTAGGTAGGTAATCAGCAGTCTAGAAGGTCAACTATTGCCCCAGATTTCATAGCAATTTGCCATGAATAATTGTCATTTATTTCAATTTACTCCACCATAAAGTAGAGTATGGTCACGAAACAATCAGAAAAGTGTATTGCTGTTAGTTGCATGCTGATAAAAGTAATGAAACACATGTTAAGTAAGCTTGTGCATAAATTGGAATTACATTGTTGTTAAAAACTTTAGGTTAGGTAGCAAACTTAGGAAAAATTATGGATGCGAAACTGCATCAGTCCGTATGATGCAATCGTCTAAAGTTTCTTGAGAAGAATCAATTTGTTGGTAGAATTCCAGATTTTTCCAAAAAAGGTAATCAGAAACGAAGAAGCAAAGAACTTAATGAAATGAGTAGATTAATTTACCAAACCAAGACTTTTAGAATACCAGAAGATCAGAAGCAGAATAATAAATTAATTAAAATACCTTATTCACCTGATTAACCATTTCTTAAACTAGTAAACAACAAAATAATCTCTTACAAGATAACTAGTCCCAGAAACTAAAGTCACACAAACAATACCCGAGTACAAATCATATAAATCGTAAATCGAGATCGCTAATGCATCGAGCAGTCGCCAATTACCGGCGCCGATCGTTTTGACGGCTGCTGGGAGACTAAGCTGCTGGGATTATAATTTTATAAATACCGGTTCCCGCTTTACGACACCACGGGTTGATGGTTTCCGGTATTTGGGATCATCGGTGGAACGCACGTTTGCGACTTTGGGATAAGCACGAGTTACTCCTGGTTTTGGTTGCAGCAGATTTTTTCTAGATTTTCGAAACTTGTCATCATGTTATGAAACATGTTATTAAGTTGTGATTACATTTTCCTACCTATCTGCGGAACTGCGGAACGCCAATCTCCTTGAATTTTAGAGGAATAGCTTTCCTGTAGCTGTTGTTTTTAATAAATCCTGGGGGGCATAATAATGCCCTTCGTAATAACGAAGATATGACCCACCTAGATCTAATTCAGCAATATGACTGACTGACGTGACCATGGTCCATGACGCCACCAGTTGCAGTCAGTTGTTTTGCGATGCTACCCACATAATGTTTTTAAGTAGTGATATAAACAGATCAAAGTACCTCAATCGAACCTGCCCAAAAATAAACGAATCAAAGATAAAAAAAATCTAAAAATACAAACTAATGTCTTCAGTGTGCGCTCCATAAACACATTAGGTTGGTCCTCGACCGCGGCTGACTGGTTGTTTTGGCAAAACCGGACGGTTATCAAAACATAAATTACTTTTACGACGACTTGGAATAGCGCGTGCCCAGAATCGGATGTCCAGCGGACGTACAAAGGTGACGTCATATACAAAATATACGAAACTTGCGCGTTATGTCACCGGAACGATAAATAAATCATCACGCTTGATGCTACTTTATTTGGATACCTATATAATCAGCGAGTAAATGGAAAAGATAGAAGCATTACTATAAAAGCTACTTCATGGAAACTTTTCTTTTTATGCAGCAGATAACAGGTATTTGACTGCAATCACAACTGATGTTAAATAAGATGCAGTCTAGGACGACACATACCTGCCCTGTAAGTGCCTATTCACTCACGCCTTAACAGGCCCGATTGTCATGAAAAAAGTAAACAAAGAGAAACAGAGTACAGGACTATAAAATCAATATCAACAATCAATTTTCCATTTTCAATAGATTGGTTGGTCTTATTTAAAACATTCTGTAAAGCTCAAACATGACCTCGAGCTATCGCAAGACTGTGAAGCGCACGCGCCGTTCCGTTGTGAAATTGTCAAACAAATCCACTGTTTGCGCAGCGACGAAACTAGAGAGCGCAAATACATGGCTGAGGCAATATACACGCCGTCGAAGACCTAAGCCGGCCAGCTGGCCACTTGTCATAGTGTCAGACAGACCAGACACCAAACATGGGAAAAGTTATGAGGTCACACGTGGAACGACGAAAGAACACCACCATACGTGAACATATTGATTTCATTAGGAAGAACTAATTCATGATTATAGCTATGAAGTTTCGTGAAGAAAAGCCTTTTACTGCAACCACTATGTAGCCAGGATCTAGAACTTCAACTCCCAATGTAAACTGAACCAGTGAAGGCAAAGTTTTTCCCAAGAATTAGGGATAAAATAGATTAACAGTTGAGTCAACAATATTTCTCAAAGTTGGTATAAAGTGCAGAGCATTTTGTTAAAAGCGCCATTCCTCTTAGCAAATTCTTTATTTGAAATGAAATATCAACCATAGCTAAAAGCTCAAGTTCACAATCAAAAGCTTATAGCCACTAGTGAATAAGCTCTGATCGTGAACGCGCCTATTCAGCACGCCATAAAACTAATGGCCTCGTTGACAAATGACAGAAGAAAGATCCCCAAAGCTTGAATGTGGGAAAACTGTCGTAACATCGCCGTCAGATGGCTGCACCGACCCAGATGTCAACGTAAACAAATCAAGTTCGCTGGCATTGGGCGGCGGCCTAGACACACTCGCGAATAACTCCGGGCGACACTCCCGCGCATGTCTAGGTAACTGCGCGAGACGGCTTGAGATAGTCTAGCTAGCTAGGCAAATTGGTCTAGATTCTAGATGCTATGAAACAGAGGGGACAAACGAAAGTAAGTAGGGATAATGCAAACTAGATGACAACAAAGATTAGGAGAGTAGCATTTGATTTGAACCGTATAAAAATAGAAATAGAACATTTAATTTTAAACTTAAGATCTAAGCAAGGTTGCAAAGGATACATACAATTTCAGGACAAGAATGAAAACAATGTTCATTCATATAGAGACAAGGACTAAGGAGAGGAGGAGAAAATCATCATTAAAAGAAGATTACCGATTACATCATCGTAAAAGATGATTTTAACGACGACTCTCAATCATTATAACATCGACATCCAGTAAGCAAATATTGCCAAACGTCAATTCGATTAGGAAAGTCAAGCGAATGCTATATAAATAAATCAAATGATGGCGGCCTAGACCCGTGCACAAATAGCGCGGCACTCCCGCGCATCTATTCGGTGGGCGACGATCGTGCGCATCGCACCGACTTTCACCGGCCATTCAGGGTGGCATGTCAGATGGTGGGAACTACGAAATGCTAAGGGCTTTGCGCCTCTAGAATTACAACACACATTGAATAACAAATGTTCTAAGAGGAACGTCAGGAAAATTTAAATACATCAAGGTTAGGTGGTAAATACTGGAGTAGCAGAGTACAGCTACTTGTAGTTTTTATAGAGACATTTGACATCACTTAAATTCCTTTCCATTTACATGTAAGCTACATAGTAGTTTCACACATACTTTAACACGAGAAGGAAGCCAACACATTCGTCAATATCTTGACAAGCTTTCACTCTGAAATCTTGTGAAAAATTTAGTTTGCGTAAAACGCAATCGAGTTTTGGCATCCAGCGTATGTACATATTGTCGATTATCAAAAGGTCACAAAATAGTGCCCTGTAGAGACCCTAGTCTCATTCATTGTGGTGATTATGGCCGTGAAAGCTTCAAATATAATATTTTTCATTCAGAAACTTCCAGAATGTCCACCATCTACAAATATTAGCGGCAGCTAATACGTGAATCTACCGGTCACATGCTAAGTGAAGTTTCGAGACGGCGAGTACTTGCTAACCCGTCAGTCACGGCAAATTGACAATTTCAACTAATACTGGTTACGTGCTGTTGAACATCTTTATGTTTTTCTCGTCCGCAGTTTAGATCGTCGACAATGATTATATTATCAGTTTTGCGACAATGTTCTACAATGGATTTTGCATACTTCCAAGGGGTCTAGCTATACAAGTGTCTGCCAAGTTTGCAAATGGATAGAACGATAAACTGGCCACAATTTCAAGTCTTTTCGAACTATATTGCACTGCATTTCCACTAGGACTCATTTAATGAAAACTGGCCTAAACTTAATAGTCTTTAACCTTTTATTCTAAAGTAAAATTCGGTAGAGGTACACACAACGATCGAAATAGCCCAGTAAAAGATACAAAACAAGACGCTTCGACAAATGACCATTTAAAAAGTCAATTTACATGACAAGCCGTGGACAGTCGGTGTTTCATACAAATGTTAATTTCTCTGTGATGTTTAGCAAGATTTCTTGTCTCAAAATGTGTTACAGATGACCAAGTCATTAACCGTTTAGTGGAATAACAAGTTAAAGAATTCCGTCTCTGTGCAGTGTTTCATTCGAATAGGTTTTAAACTACTTTTTAATGTTTGAAAATTAAGCTTGCAGAAAATAGGACATCACTGCCATAAAAAGAAGAGAAACAATGTATAAAAGGAGATTCACACTGAGAGTTAAAATACTTTTTTCCTAAATAATCATGTAGCAGATAATTATGCTGTTAATCGTGAAATTAAGGCCACATAAATAGATTTGGACAAACCCCAAATTAAACATAATATTATTAATGACTCACTGAAATAGACTGCAGATTATTAGAATAACCTACTTCGTACTGATGATGCTAGGGTTAAAGTACCTACACTAAAATAAAAAATCCCCTGATAAGAGTAGTTGAGCCTAAAATTAAAGCGAAAGCTAACATAGATCTGCTAACTAAAATCGTGCCTGATACGATTACAGCTGTCTTTGAATTTGTTGATCTTTCAACTTTACTTTTACAGGTTCCTAAGATAATTCCAACAGTACCTACTTATTGTAGAAAACCAATTGGCACTGAATAATACATAAATAAGCAAACATTTTCAGTCATCGAACACGCGTGATTTATAGACGCGAAAGACAATGGCCCACTGAACCGACACACGTTTTGGCGCAGCTTCAACACCCGTTCAGATAAATTAATGATACGAGTAATATCTAGCTTGCAATAGCTCTGCTAAATGTTAGAAGCCTAGGTTCCTGGTCTGAATTCCATCGTAGAATCTACGATATCTGTCTCACATCTCTATGAAACACTAGTAATCAATATTCTAACAAACGGCTTAAAAACCTTGACCCATATCCGAATTTTTGAAAAGATCTTTTTGACTCTTTTTAAAAAATAACTATGCTAGAATCTAATTTAATGAAATTTATAACAACGACCTCTTGTGATCTGCAGAAATTATAATTCAATATTGTTGCGCTCAGATTCTGAGTAATTCACATCTGCTCCAGGTATTTTATTTTCAGAGAATTTTCACAGCTTCTTCGAAAAATTGACTGAAGAAGCACCATTTATTTTCGCAGATTCCCACCCTATCCGCCATCTGCTTTACTCGCAGTTCAATTGTTTAAAATATTCATCATCGCCTCGGCTCGGGCGTTTGATAAACTGCGAGCGAGGATGTCACATGCGCTAGCGCAACATGATCAAGCCCCGAAATAATGAGCATGACATCATGCGCGTAACAGCCGGCTCTTTCTAGCTTGTAGGACAGGGCATAAGAGGGAAGCGTATAGCTATAATATTTGGAATGTGGAAGAACACTGACGAGACACAGATCAACATAACTCCTCTGGCAGTCTTGCTACTTGCAGAGGAGTTTAAAATGTAGAGCCTAAATAACCTGATAAGGATAAACTTAATTCACATAACGATGATAAAATAATAAAACAGGGATAGTCACATATTATTAATTTGGTATTTTTAATTTGTTTTTTCACATATTATTAATTTGGTAAGGTTTCAAAATGAGGCAGAACTTGAAATTAGATAAACGGTTATTTTGAAACAAATAGTTCCAAGAACTACTGTAATTTCTTTAAGCACCGCTTAAAGCGTTTATCTTGTGGCAGATGACAAATCCCAAAAGCAGTGCGCAAGCGCCGACGTGCGTGCAATCCCGCCTCAAGTGGGCATTGTGTTTTGGCTTTGTATGGGTACTGCGTTGTTTAATACTGCACTTGTTTGGTGCATTGATGTACACTGTCTTGTCATATTCATATTGATAAGTTTGAAACCAGTTGAGGAAAGAGATCATCCCAAATGATGCACAACAATTTAAAGAAATCAAATAAATGTAATCTGAATTCAAAATCTCAACAGCTACATAGGCCTACCAAGATATCAGTAGTAGTTATCAATCGACTAATTTCTATGCCATTTTTATAACCAACATAAAAGCTCCAAAAGTGCTGCATTGGAAATTGGAATTGAATATCCTTGAAGAATATGCATCAAAGTCTGCTATAAAATATGATACCTTTACTACGACGATAAATATACTTTCTAAGTGTTTAAAATAGAAACATAAAAGAAAAGTCATTTAACAATTTATTGAGTTTCCTCGAGCTACGAACAGTGGAATCCAACAGCAAATTGTAGATTTGTCGAGTTACGTTACTTTATTTACTTACCATTTTCACGTTAGCGAAGCAAGTTCTTGCGGATGCTATGTTAATTTCCACAAAACCTTGTTTAATCTGACATCAAACCTGCGTACTATTGCGGAATACTATTATTACGTACCTACTTACGGGTTAGTCGGTACAAGCGACTATGCGGCGAAGCTGTCGCTGCTGTTAAATTGAAAGGGTTTGCAATGGGTTTCCTTATGTTTATGGCTTCATTCATACCAGGTATTTTTCTAGAGAAGTTATTGCAATTCTTCTTTTTCTCTTGTTTTTATAATGCCATCATTCATAATTGCACTAGTAGACTTGGAGTTGTAGCTAAGTGACAAATCGGAAATGAGGCTAATTAGAGCAAAAGTCAAATGCCTAGGGCCAGGGTCAGAAAATTCTCAGAAATCTCAATTCGCAGCTCATCGTGCGTTCAAGCAATGGCAATAAGAATTTAAGATAGTTTTTAAAATTAGGCTGTGTTTCCACCAGAGATGTGCGAGGATGCGTAGTTAATGTGTTTGTAAAGAACCAATAGAACCACTTCATCTACCGAGACGAGAAATCAATGAAGCGATTCTAGTGGGTCTTCACAAACACATCCCTCGCTACGCATCCTCTCACATCACAGGTGGAAACGCAGCTTTATGGTCATGATTTCAACCCATTGCTATGCTATCTTTTTCAAATCTTCTATCCACACGTCTCAGTAGGTGAAAACGTGGTCGTGTAAGGGTGGATACAAATACATCCACCCACATTCTTCCGGCCATTGAGTTTACTATAAAGAGCAAATCTACAATTTCCACACTTTACGAACACCTGGCACGACCATTGCAAGCCCTTCCCATTAGTAATCCCAGCCATCAGCGAAGCTCCCTCTCTCTCTCTCACTGACCTTGATGTCGAGCTCATAGTACCCCGCTAGGGGGGAAGGGCGTACCCTGGCGTGCGGCGGCATGGTGATGGGTGGCCGCGGCTGCGGACTGGGCCCTGGTGGGATGGCGCGCCCTCTCTCGCGCAAAGCAGGGTGCGGGCCCACTCGCATGGACGGGCGCTCTTGCTTCACGGCTGTGGGAGAAAAGTAAATGAGAGTTGTTCGTTCGTTTCAGCCAAATGCTGACAAAGGCCTCCCCCAAGGTTTTCCACAACGAACGGTCCTGCGCTGTCGGCATCTGCTCACTATGGGCCTCATAAGAAGGCTCAAGGTCACCCAAAGGGCAATGAAGCGTGCTATGCTCGGTGTTTCCCTGCGTGATCGAATCAGAAATGAGGAGATCCGCAAGGGAACCAAAGTGACCGACATAGCTCGCAGAATCGCTAAAATCATTCGTTCATTTCAGCTAAATTACGTCCACTGCTGGACAAAGGCCTTCCTCAAGGACTTCCATAACTGCACTGGCACTAGGTTGACCAATCTGGTGAAAATCGTTGTAAGAACCTGGATGTGGACAGCGCAAGACCGTTATGGAAATGAGAGTATTGGTGGATATTTTTTGAGTCATCGTAAAGGCCTACTTGCATTGAGGGGCATACTTGCTTCAGGGCTGTGGGCGAAGAGACCATGGAAGAACTGGTGGTTTAGGAAACAGTGGTGATTTTTGGGACAGTCAGCGTCAATCCAAACGCCAAAAAGTTTGCAGCACGTCTTTGTTACAATGAGGGCTATCGTTTTAGCGCTCACCAGTTAGCGCCACTGTAGAGTAAGGTCCTGTCACTTGCTAGTAGAGAAGACAGTGGCACCAACTTGTGAGCGCTAAAGTGGTAGGAGGACTATCGCATTTGCACTCATCAAGATGGCGCCACTGTAGAGTAAGGTCCTGTCAATCGCCAGGGGTGCCAACTGTTAAGTATAAAAACGATAGCCCTCATTGAAATAATTGTGTTGTCAACTTTTTGGCCTCTTATAGTATCACGAACTATTTGACGCTGACTGGACCAGTGTAAGTATACTGGAATTACCGTAATAGTGCACATAAAAGTCAATCGTTCTGTGTATCTAGTTAGAGACTAACATTTGTTTGAAAAACAAATACATAATTAATTGGTATTTTATGTTAATTATACAATTAATAACTTACACAACTTTTTTGTGATTATTTCTACTAACATACAGTAAAATAGGTATATTATTATCACGATGCAGTTACGGCAATTAGTGACAAAAAAAAACAATTTTATTAGTTCAATGCCCTGATTTTATCCTTATCAACATAATTCAATAAATGTGTTAATAAAATCTCAAAACTTGTTTGAAACATTCATGCGAATTTACATCAATAAGGAGACTTTACCTTAATATACTTAATACCTATCTACATATCTTAGATTTAAAATATTATTTACAGTAGCTACGAGTATTTTTGGAGACCTAAATGTAGTGGAATTTAGGTAAGTACAAGATAGTATAGGTAGGATTTCTTTAGCAAATATGACCAGTTAAAAGTCACAAGCACACATGGTGGAACATCTGCAAAATTCTTTTAAACATGTTTTTGGGTTATTCAGTGACAAAATTAAAATGCACAATTAATTGGCCTATTTAAAGCGGTTACTAAAAAATTCCTCTCATACTCCGAAACAAGTCATTTCCTAATTTAGCGCGATCAGCGCCAGGGTGAGTCAGCGCGCGCGCATTGACAGTGGCGTCTAATCTAGACGGATTACATGTAATATTTCTACGATAGTTAATTAATATCTAATATCTTCCTTCAAAGCGAACAAACCCAATACTTTCAAAAAGTCTGTTCACTTGGCTTCGGCCCGTGAACGACATTAAACTGGGTTCCAGTGGAAACCGTGCCTATGAAACATAGTAGAAAAAAATAATATAATAAAATCTTTATTTATCTCCTATCTTTTTATCTTTCATCTAAGAGTTTATAGTTCCATATCCGTCCATTCCAATAAGAAATTAAGTAGATGCGTTCTTCGTAAAAAGCATGCATCGATGAAAATTACTCTGAACACATTAGAAGTATCATATATTTTCATTCAAATGTAGATAGATATCATAGATACACGGGTCACGGACTAGATTAATAAAAATAATAAATACTCTTTATTGCACACCAGATAAAAAAACAGAAAGGAACACATAAGGTACAATTAGGCGGTCTTATCGCTATGAAGCGATCTCTATTAATATTGTAGATAATAAGACGAGCTTGGAATAGGGCCCAATCTTCCAATCCCAAACTTCCAATGTAGACCCATTTACAATTCCCAGCGTTTAAACATTGTAAAGTCTAAAGCCTGCACTTGGCTCTGTAGAGCTGTAGAACTGCATAGCTGCGATAAATCCACAATAGAACTAATGAATAAATTGGTGTTCTATAGTCAACAGCTAATGTATAACGATGGTATAGAAATCTGCAATAGAACCAATGAACAGCGGTGCCAGGTTTACATTGAAAAAAATGCACCTCCTGATTTGATAATAAAGCCAAATATTTGAAGTCTATGACAAAAAGACCTATAGCAAACATTCATGGGATCTTCCAAAAAATGTGTTTTAAGTTAAAAACCTATCAGGAAGCACCAGAAACAACACCATATGGTTCACTGACTCACCAGCCCCGTAACAATGGATTACTTTGTGCTGTGTTAATTCCACTGTGACCCACTTCGGCAATAGGCGAGTTACCGAGTTACCTCATTTGTATAAAAACCATGTGCGCGTCAAGGACTGCAGGGTATGGACGCTAAAAGGCACTTAGGTGCCGCTAATATAATAAACTTGTGTGACCATGTGGCATCAACATGTTACGCCATAACTAGAAGAACACGAGAATAACGTTCCACAATTGTTTCGGAAAAGAGACCATGGAGTAAGGAAGATCATGAATTTGATGATGTCCTGACGACTCTGATTTGTAGGCCTAAAAGATGCTGCGCGAGGCAATTTATCGATTTTACGCGATAAATTCATAGACTTGTCGTCTAAACTCATCGATAAGTTTTTATCACGAGCATCCTAATTCTTAGCTCAAGAGAGTATTTTAATATTTTTTACACCCATAGGTAGGACGTAAATCATTTGCTGTTTAGGACATTCAGCAATATCCTATCTATCTAATTGCACTGAACAAATCCTGCCAAAATTATGACATAATCAGTGCAAGTTATGATGTCGGAACAATCTCGGAAATGTGATTTAGGGCCTAACTGTTCCGTAGGTTTGGGCGCGGCCGGATCTCATTATGGCAATTTATGCTTGGAATCTGCCCGTCTCGGTGCCAGTTTGACAATGTTTAGTTTACTTATTTGTACTACGAGCTAATGTACCCACCCTGTACGACTAGTACAGAGAGTAATAGGCACAAGATTGTTATACTTTGAGCAGTATTCAGCAATGTCAATGGCTTATGTGAAGGCTTAAAACAGTCTTTTCCAAAGTGGGCGATAACGCCCCCTTGTGGGCGCTGCAGGCTTAAAGAGACCCAGAAAAAAAAATCGGGACGTTGTGTACAGGCTTGGGAGGCGTCATCTACTAGGAGAACTCTTAGACACCGACTGAGCTCGACTCTTGACTACAAAAACGGGGGGCGCTAAAATATAATTTATTCTTAAAGTGGGCAGTAGACTAAATAAATTTGGGAACCGCTGGCTTAAAACAATAGGAAATTAAATGCCTTCATCAGATAATTACAAGAAGGGCGCCTACTCCAATTATCTACACTGCTATTGATTCTGACTGCCACTATTTCATCAGCCGCATATGGTAGTAAAGTGAAGGATGAAAGTGGCACCAAACTATGAATTAAGATTACAGATGAACCGACCTATCAAGTCTGCCATAAGCGGGTCCTAAAACATAGCCTTGCAGTGCACTTAGCTAACCGCAAATAGAGAGATGTCGCGTGACGTCTACCCACACATTACGACTGCTCAATCAACAGCACCGGTTGGCAGCAACGTGCAATACTTAGTAAGGATGCAAATATTGTGGAACGAGCGACCATCATAAAAATCCAATACAAAATCATCTCTGTTCAAATGATAAAAGATAATGCTTTAGATTTAAAACTGCACCTAAATCTAGCAATCAAAAGTGCGATTGGACTTCCCCAACATCAAAAACTACCTTCAGTAGTTTATAACTTGAATGGTAATTCTGGAACATCCATCCAAGGTTACAGGTTACGGGGCACTTTCAACAGAGAAGGTCCAACAAATTCCCACAAATCGTCGGTACATTTCACACGTTGTCGCCCCAAACCGTTAGCACGTGACGTGACCTTACCACGACAATATGGCGACAAACTTTTGTTCTGTCTTGAGGCCGCTCAAACTCGTCTTACTTGAAACGCATTGTGAAAGCTAAAGTGCCCCTATTTGTATTCACTTGCACAAAGGAACGCGAGTCAAGTTCATCATTCTAATACTGATGGCTAGCTCTGCATGTTTAAATACTTGGAACTGTAGGCGGTGACTCGCAAAGGTTTTTGATGTGGGCTTCGACTTCGGCTGTTTTGTGGGTAAAATGTTACCTACTTGTTAGAAGCTCTTTTCGTAACAGTTACGAGGAATTGATTTACTAAACGCTGCGAGTAATGCATGTTTAATTGCCGTACTACTTTTATCTGAAAATCTATCTTCTGCCGCTTGGCCCGTAGCAAAAGTAACGAAGAAAGTCTATCAAAAGAAATAAAGTCCTAAAATGCCCATAACAGCCTTAGCAATAGCACTTACATTCAACACGAAAGGGACCTACCTATATCGGATTGTGGCAAGGTAAGGGTGAGTTGATGTAACATACAACCTGTGCGATAGAAGAATTCGTTACAATAACTTTAGAACAATGTCGATGATGAAGATGTTTCGCGAAAATGTGGCAAATCAATGAAAAATCTACGGTATTGCTGCAATCGAAGCACAATCATCGTACGAAAGCTAATTTGTGCGCGCACGACGCAATTCACACGTTAAATTGAAGTCCGTAGTTAGAACTAGTGTAGGATATTGCACGTGAGGATGACGAAAATGTAATAAGATCTATTTGTGAACAAACTCCCTGTTTGAGCGAAAATCAAGGCTGTTTATAAAATGGTTCGCTAGAAGACAAACGAGTGCACTAATTTAAACTATAAGCGGTAGTAACCAATTAGAGGATCCATATTATTTAGCCCACGTGTAGATACCTACTCAAAATGGATGAAATTCAGACAAAAAAATCTTTCAGAAACCATCGGTCATGGACGAGATGTGCAAAAGACCCGAGAATCACGGTAACCCATAATCAGGGTGGAATTGAATGTTTATGAGCAACCTTTTGGTCCAAACCAACTGGCGCCTAGAGCGCCGAGTGACGAAATTGTAGCAAGCAAGAATAAGAGATCAATGCAGCTTGATCGCAAAGCAACTTTTCGCGAGATATAGGTAGGAGCTTTGGCTATCTAAAAGAGGTAAGATGACGATTGACGATGCTTTGAGCAAAATAAATGGTGCGTCCAATTAGAAAATCTAACCCCACGTAAAGGGGAAAAAGGAAAGAGAGAAAGAAGGTGTTTTCAGAACATTCCGAAAAATCTTTTAATCTATCTTGGATAAGGTATCCAGTCTATGAATCAAGTCTTTCTGTGAGCAGAAACTGAATGTATTAAGTTCTAACTTCTAGGTACCTACACACGTCTCGTTCGTGACTCAATGGAGTTAGCGCCGAATGACAATAACGTGAAAGTTAGAGGCGACAGGTTTACATTTTTGATTATTATAACATGTTTACTGGTAGAGAATGCCTCTCCACAAAATTTTTTTGTGCAAGTAGTCAATACATTTTTATTCAGTTTTGCAGAAACATTCAAAAATATGAGAATATGTTTCAAGGTTTAAGGATAAAAAAAGTTGTTTAAAAAGCAAAGGTAAATAAAGTAATTCTGCATACATTTGCATAATTACAACATAATTTTGAAGTTTAATGCTAAATGCATTAGTATGTTAAATGTTAGTATACCAAACATGATTAGTCGCATACTTCAGTTCCTTATTATACATACATGTTATAAATTATTTTTTGTAGTTAAATTCCATGCGTGCCAATCACTGTAAAATTCAACTAACTGTCTGGTATAGTCCAAGAGTTCAACGCTGTATGCGCATTGAGGCTCCATTGTGGCATCCCAAAGTGCTCTTTCAAGCACGAACTGTTGCTACTCTTCATAATATTGACCAAGTTCTTAGACGTCTTCCCCACATTCTCATCGCGTTTCAAAAACGCTGCTATATCAACGCCACATGTTTCGTTCACAGCCTTTCTACATTCAGCAGCTGCGTACGGTGATATTTTCACGTCAGCATGCACCACTGAGTTGCACACTTCGTTGATGAGCTCCAGAACTGCTACTTCCGATGCAAACATTACCTCACAGCATCCTGTGGAGTAACTCGATGGGTGGGTTTGCACGTGACACACAAAAAAAATACACAGGTACATAAATCTTGTTTTGTGCAACGACAAAATGATTCATACATATTGAGTGAGAACTAGTCACATGATAAAAGGTACACATTGTATCATTACAATAAGAGAATCAAGTAGATCGAATTATAATTAATATAAAGCAAAAAGTAAACCGGATTGAAAATTAATATTTTTTGAAAGTTCAAATAAATCATTCTGATGTAATGAAAAAAGGAATTGGATAAAGTTTTATTTAGCATGATATTAACTCAAAGATGTACCAATTTACTCAAAATATATGATGCAAAAGTTGACCAAATACAATGCCTTCAAACATCCTAATTTTAGTGATTGCAATCAATTCTGATGCTTATTTTTTATTACATAAGCGTGCTATTCTCTCGGAAGGTCTTCAGTAAATATGATGCTCAAAGTCAACAACTGGACCAAGACTTGTTTACTTAGCAATATCTCGTTCTTGTGAATTGCAAATAGGAATGTGCGCGGTGTGCTTGTGTGCGTGCACAGCCATAGAATTTCGGTTTACTTAGGCATGGAAACTAATGTTCTTCACGAGAATGACATCAGCTGCAGTAAGTGATAATTTAACGGCCGTAAGCGGCGTATAATTAGATTAAAGTCACAAACGAACGCGCTCCGTCCAGCGGTATTGACATTGAGCTTGAGTTAAAAATACCGACTTTACCTGCCTCCCGGTCGAACTGGTTGGGCTTCAACTGGTCCCGCGTGTGGCCCAGGATCAGCGGGGACAGGATCCTGGGCCAGAGCACCGCAAAACACCCCACAACAATCACTAATACAAACATCGTTTTTCGCGGACCCAACACCTCCTCGTTCGCCATTCTGTCGTGTTTTCGTATCGTTTTCGTCACGCACGTTCACAGCCGGTCGCACTCTAGGGGAACATCGTCGTGTGTGATATAAATAAAGATTTCCGTCCGTCGTCGTCCGCCCGAGAGGAAAGCGCGCAAATGACAGCTGTCAAACGCGCCCTCTCCCGGCGGAAACGTTACGGGAGCGATCCCACTTTCTTCATTTTACAGGAGCGATCGTAGTTTTCTTCATTTCCCTCGTAGAAAGCCGGTGGATTGAGCTGGCTCGAAGTGACACAGCCGTATATAACTTCAAACAGCTATGCCGACTTCTTGCCTTCCCAGCCACCGGCTCGGCTTCTGGTGAAATCGTTGATGTTCAAATATTGACAGAGTGAATAATTATCGTTTCGGGCGAGCGTACGGCGCACGCTGGTCAGACCTCGGTACAATATGGCTGGGCGCGGAGGCGGCGGCGGCTATTAACCCGTCCCCACCGCGAAGAGGACTACACGCGCTCAGATGAATACTAATTAGACACTTCTACATGTCGCAGGCGACACTCGGTGGCTTCCTCCCCGAACTTCATCAATTGTTGTAGTTTTCCGTTGGTTTTGTCAATCAAAAAGGGAAGAGGATGGGTAAACAGCAACAGCTTGATAATTCACATATAGTTTACATGTAAGGTAACCTACCTAACATAAGTAGGCAGTCAAGTTACTTCGTACATTAATAGTTTAGGTAGGTAAGTATGTACTTTAGGTACTAAAGTCTGCCTACTAAGTATGTGCCTACTAGTATTACCTGCCTCCATCATTTCGTGTAATCTCCTACGCTATAATGATATGACGGAGCGGAATGTTATTCGCCTACAAATATTTTACGGCAAACGTAAATTATTAAATTATGCAAAATTGTTGACGTTAACGATAATAAAACCAGCCTTTGCTTACACAGAGTTACATAATGAGCGAACAATTAGGTATAAGTTTGATCTTAGTTTATCATCATCGCTAGAGAGATGGTGAGCCCGAGATAAGTGTATTTTACGCTTAATTATTTTTATAATGACTGCTTGCTTACTTACCCTACAAATTCCATGGAGAGCTCTAAAAACTTATCTTGTTTACATTGACCCGAGATTTAGCTTATCTCGTAAAGATCTTCCTTGGGTTGCTGGGCTGAGAAAACGAGACAGTCTCCTATCCACTCTCAAACATACCAAAGTAGTTAAATAAGACCCATATTTTCGGAATCATCCCTTGAAAGAAAGTAAAAAAGTAGCTAATATTTAGATTAATCATATTATACGCAGCAGCATACGTACGTAGCAGCTACTTACGTGAAGAAATTAATGGTATATTTTATAGCTGCTATATGAAATGTACCTACATTTGTTCATCAGGTGGGAGATTTGACATAAAACTTCCCTCGCTTACCAGACAGGCTGAGAAGGCGTGATGTTCGGATATTTTGGCCCTCAGTCTAAGTACCTACTTGATGACAGGAGGTAATCCCACCTGTTCTACTCTTTCGCATTAAAACTGCCATGTACCAATTAAGTAGCTAAGTAGGTGTTTTATTTACATGCGCTGACCGCTGGATACTTTAATATTTTTGCATGCCCGCAATTAGTAGATGTGAATTTGCTAGTCATTATGGTTCAGGCTTTACATTGATTGGAGTGAGACCTTAGGTAAACGTAATTTGCCTATCAATTTCGCTGTATATTGTCCTAAACTTTGGAGTATAAAGGTTGCAACCTTCAAAATGAAAATGAAAAAAATGAAAATGTTTTTATTTGATAAATAAAGTGGATTACAAGATATTTTGGTAACCATCCTTTTAAGTATAGGAATACCTGTAGTNCCAAGTTTCAACAGTAGCTCTTATAGTTTCGGAAAAAAATGGCTGTGACATACGGACGGACAGACAGACATGACGAATCTATAAGGGTTCCGTTTTTTGCCATTTGGCTACGGAACCCTAACAAGCTTTTATACTGAAATGCAGTTGTACTAAAACGAAAAAAATAATTGTACTTATGCAAGGTGCAAATAATTTGGAAAGCTTGTAGCGCAAACATAAAAGAGGAATAAATTCCATGCGCGATACAAGCTTTCGAAATTATTTGAACATATTATTTTTTTCGTTTTATTATCATGTGTTAACGGATTAACGATTAACGTTAACTTGCGTTAACTCTTGCGAAATGTAACGTTTTAACGTTTAACGAAGTTAATTTTTTTATTAACGGTTTAACGATTAACGAAGTTAACTATTTGATTAACGGTGCCCAGCTATGCCTGTAGTAGGAGGTTACCGCTCTTCCAAAAGTATTAACATACATTCTTAGTTAGTGTGTTTGTGGACTTTGTGGTATTGAGTGAATTTGTGTGTAGTGTTATGAGTGGGTGTATTGAGTGAATTAGTGTGTTGTGTTGTGAGTGGAGTGTTGTGTGTATTATATGTGTAGCAATATAGTTTAACCTTCAAGCTTCAATAGTTACAATTACCTACTTAATTTGTATGTTCGTGCGGGAGGTTACCAATTTACCACCACAAAATGTAATTTGAATCACGCATTTCCTCATATACTTTCGATATGAACCAACGGAAACCGGCCAGGATATCCTCTTTCTTTATGGCGAGCTGTCTCCTTAGCATCCAGACTGTCTTATAACTCCATTTGTGCCATTCCAATATGGCGACGGCGGCCATTTTGTAAGTCAGCCGCGTGCGCCGTTTCCTGCGACGAAAAGAGCGCTACCTACCTATTGTTTTCTGGGAGGGGATGTGTGTGACACGAATACTGATTGCATATAATGGTTTAACTGTCGATTCGAAAAAAATGTAGCCCCAAAGCTTTTTTAGACCGTCTTGTTGGTGTTACAACTGTTTAAATAAACATTTTTCGGTCTTCAAAATAGGTACGTAAAGAGTTAAAAACACCTACTTTTAAATAGAATTTATAAATTGGTAGCCGCACATGGAAGCGAATAAATTGTTGAGATAGGTAGGGTAGATTTATAGCACACACTGACCAAATTACGTACAAGAAGTACAAAAAAATTGAACGGTTTTATCGCAGGAAGAGATCTCTTACAGCCAACTCGGGGAGAGGACAAATTTATTTTATAAATTTTCTGAAACAACTAAGTTTCAATCAATATACTAATATCGCGGCCTGGACCCAACAGGTTCTGAACACTTATTACAAAGTAGAGCTAGTTTTCTAAAGCCCAAGTTATTACCGTTAGAAAAGAGGAAGAAGTAACCTTTTTGTTACCCCTTCGGACTAGTATTTGTCCACTTCGATGCGGTTACTCCGAATAGCGGAATTCTTATCTTAAGGTATTGCTAATCTCATTCAGCTCATCTCACAGCTGTTCTACTCCAAGGTACAAGACAGACGGTAACAACAACTGCGCACGCGTGGGCTGCTGCCTGATGAATGGCGAAGTGATGCCACGGTGACTCACAGATCATTTCATTACGCCCTCGTGCTCTAGGGTACTCGCCTACTTTGAGTTTTAATCATGAAGAGTAACGGACTAATGTACCTACATATTGGGCTAAAAATGAGTTTACCTTTGCGGATTTGAGATTAAATTCCATCAGACCCACCGCGAGTCAGTCAAAAAAGTCATAAGCCGCCTCGTCAGTGTCAGGTCGAACATAAACCACAGCAATATAAAATAATATATCTTTGGACGTTTTTACATCAAAACACGTCCCAAACCAAGCGTAGGTAGGTACTTTGGTTACCAGACAACAGTACAATATCATAGAAAACACTAGGACCAATTTGAAAAGATGTGCACATAAACGTTCGAACCCGTGACCTCAGGCATGCTACCTAGGTCTAACTACTTAGTAGTGAGCTCAGATCATAGGCTACGATCTGAGGTAGCGAGTGAACCACTAGGTCAAGCGGCCGACACTAACGATTTCCCGTTGGATGCTGGAGACAAATTATATCCGCTTGCTACGATTTGTCCCATCTAAGGAATGTAATGTATACTATTGTTCTGGCAGTTTTCGGTTTAATTCCCAGGTTAGACATTACGCATGCTTGAATCAAACTGTTTGCGATTATGATTCCTTGATGATTCTGTGCTTCAAAGTAGAGTTCATGGTCACAGTGCTTTTCCATTCGCTGTGGCCCGTCGCACTCGCATCCTCCTCCCTATTAAGCTATCTGGTACTGGATATTGATGTGTGATCAATGATGGTATTGATGATGGGTGACTTAAATTGTAGAGTTATAAAATAAGTTAGTGTAGAGCTAATTCAGTCGATTCCCCTGGCGAACGTGAAGTAGTTTTTAATTTATTTATTTAGGTATTAAAGACGCAAAACGGATTACAATTAAGATCATCAAAGTTCAACTCGCATAGGTAAATACTTAAGCGACTTTTCAGGATTCACCTACCGATTGATAGCATCCAACCCTCTCACCAATAGGTCACAGACCCCTGGTCCCCCTACCCCTGAAAATCAAATCAAATAATTCAGCTTCGAAGGGAGTGCTGAAACATTAATATTCTACAATAAAACATTAACAAACACAATCGGCAGTGTTTCACAAGTGCGGTGGCGACACGCGCATATTTGCGCGTCCGCCATTGTGGAAGCGCGCACGCGTTTTGCATGCGCAAGCGCAGCGACGCGTGTGTACTAACACGGGGTGGAATTGTGTGAAAAATTGTCTGATGTTATTCTTTTTTAAAGTAGACCTGCATTCTATGACTCAATTAAACGCCACTATGTGCAGCAGTACATGTATCTAATCCACCGGTAATTCAATAAATTACTAACTAATCTTTATCTAATTTTAATTATATTAATTACTGCATAGTAGGTACCTAGGTTGTACTTGTACCTCATGGATGTCGTCGAAAAAACATAGATGTAAATATTCAAAACAAATGTTCGGCTCTACGGTGTGGCACTGTAAATCTTTGAACAGTTCCCAAGTTTGATTCCGCGTCGACTTTTTGGTAGCACGCGGTAACTAACTCGTCGTAACACAATATTATGAAGCTGTACATTCCTTCTTTCCTTCATTCCTTGACGACCAATTTTTTGTTGTAACAAAGTTTCCCCTAAACTTTTAGTTCAAATCTTCGAAAAGGTCGAAATTGGTCTAGGAAAGCAAGTTAGGTTACGCCTACTTATTTCAAGATCACGTAATAATTTCGTAACGCAGCCTCAGTCGAAGGTTGATGGTTTTAGCGGGAACATGAGAAAACGGTGACTTATTGGGACGTCACTAAATAAAACGGAATCTGCGCTAAATTAATATGTCACGATGCCTATTTCGTGGCAATAATGGTATACGGTACCTACATGTACCGATACTGAATAAAAATTACTGGTACGTAAAATAACTGACGATTGGGATGAAATGTAATATGCCTTCGTTCAGGGATTCTCAGTGATGTCACGGAATACTCCTATGATATGAGTGGAATACCTACCCACAGACGATTACTTAGGTAAATGTTGTTTTACTAAAGACTTGAACATATTAGATGCCACAATTGCCACAGTACAGTACCTATTTAGCTGGATGTGCAGTCAGTCGACAGTACATTTAGCACATCGCGCAACCGTTTAACTAACTTTCGATCGATCGAACGATCTTAAATACTCAACTATGGACCCATCCCCCAGCTAGAGTCACAGAGCTTTAAGTTGCGGACACCCTATAGGTTTGAGACACAATGTCGGTTAAGAGTAGGTAATGTTGGTAAAATGTCTTGGGTTTGATTCTCGAGAGTTCTCGGAAAGTAAAGGTCTTTCAAATAATTGTACATATTCGTAACTAAAGTACTAAGTCAATACCTCTAAGCATGGCTTAATGAAACTTGATAGAAACGACGAAAAGATGAGTAAGAAATAGGCTCACGGCTCATACTTAAAGTAGGTACCTACTTTCAAATCAATAACAATAAAAGTTTCAGTTAAAATAATAACTGCGTGCGATTTCCTGTACACAAACGTCCGTGCGCACTTCAAACGTACCCTTTGCCTTTTAGGCAGCGTAAAGTGACCAAATATGACCTCGCCGTCCATTGTAGACAGCTATTGTCGGGCTGTGAGCAATCCCAGGATGCCATAATGGTCATCGCCATCGATGTTCGGCCATCAACATGCGGGTCGCGTCTTCACCAAAGACATTTACGCCGCGCCCAACCCTGAATAGAGGGAATCATGGTGATGGCATTCATGATCGTCAGCACGTAAGGGCTATATCATATACGTTGAATAAGTAACGAGTTACTAGGAATACTGATGATTTCTAATGCACGTTGGAAGGAATAATCTAGAGAGAGATGATTGATATTTTCTGGAAGGTTCCATAATATGTTTATCGACCTACAAGGATAGCTTTTGTCTTCGCAGGAAACGACAAACAAATTATAATTATTTTGCTTTGTTTCGATGCTGGCATGCATTTACAATTTAAATGCATCACTATACATCATGCATGACCACTATGCGGCAGAGGGAACACCCCAGAGCCCCGATTACGGTAACTTTTTTAACGTCTACAATCCAGACGCGTTTCTGATTCTGCGATACGATTGGTCAAAACAGCTGACGTACGCTGTTGAACGACCAATCGTATCGCAGAATCGAGAAGCGTGTCTGGATTGTTGACGTTAAAAATTACCGTAATCGGGGCTCTGGTTTGTTTGGGTTCGAGCCCTACATAACAGGCTTGTAAGGATATAGGCCATTTTCCTGGGCCCAAAAATACTGGTCGTTCTGGCTGAATATCCGAGTACAAGTGTTTGATTTTGGCAATTTACGGTTGAACAAAGTTAATTAGTACTTTTATTTAGTTTAACCAGATTTACGTCACCCTGTATATTTTATAAATGCATTGCACAAATAAATATTCTTTTTAATCAAACCTAAATTGCATGAAACGGAGTGTAGCGATCAGCTGCAAATGTCATAATTTTTGACGTTGACATTGACACTGTGTAATGTGTATTACTTTTCTCTATGACACTGACAGTCGCAGTTCTGTGAGTGTGCAGTTGGTGTTTTTGTTATTTCCAAATAAAATAAATGATATAAGAAATCAACAAGATGCAGGACTACATCAAGATAATATTCATCATAAGCGGCGGCGTGCTGACATTTGTCATCCTATTCATTTTCGCGAAGAGACAGATTTATCGCTTTGCACTTCGATCCCGTAGAGGCCCACACGTTCCGATTGGAACTGATGCTAAAAAAGTAAGTTTTGGAGATACTTTTATTGTTTTCTCGACTATATTACGTACAAGGTATAAACAAATACCAGGTTCATGTTCTATACATTGCAATCTGTAGAGGAGTCGCTCCAAATTCAAACAATGTACCTTTATTGTCATGCGTGTGTTGTACGCTTGCTTAAGCACTGTTTAGACCTCATGCACGGCCTCATGAGGCGCCTTGAGATATGCTATAACGAACCAACATATTCTTATTGTCAAATCTAGGTCATATAAACTAAAGAGGCTAAAGAAACAAATGAAAGTAACTATTATTTTCAACCGACTTCAAAAAAGGAGGAGGTTCTCAATTCGACCCGTATGTTTTTTTTTTCTATGTTTGTTACGCGATAACTCCGCCAATTATGAACCGATTTAAACAAATCTTTTTTCGGCGTATAGGTAATACCTCAAGGGTGGTCCCATTTAAATTTAATAATAGAAAAAACAACCCCCAAGGGTAGAAAATTGGGGATGAACTTTTTTATACGCAATATCTCCGCCGATTATAAATCAATTTGAACGATTATTTTTTTGTTGAATAGGTATTATCAAAAGGGTGGTTTCATGCGAATTTAAAGAAAATACTTCACCCCCAAGGGTGGAAAATTGGGGATGAACTTTTTTATATGAAATATTTTTAATTTTTAGTTTTTTTTTGTGTTCACGCATTTGAAGTCGGTTTTATTTTTTTTTAAAGTTAATTATTGTACTGTCCAGTGCCTGAAGAAAGAAATCGAGCGGCGCATCGAGGCGGTGCCGCGCATCACGCACGAGCCTCGCCTGCTGAGCGCCGAGCCCTCGCACTACATCCTGGAGCCCCAGCAGCCCTATCACTACCGCTTCCGAGCTGTGGACGATGTCAAGACGCTAGGTAATAATGGGCATCATTGCTTCTATTGAAAAATATTGAATCAGAATATTCTTAGATTCTGCACGTAGTCAGATCAGGTTTATATGTAGTCAATTCAAATCAAAGATTCTTTTGATATTTTTAGGAACACTCCTTAAATGTTTGTGTCACTAGGATAAGTCAGAATGATTTATTTTAAGCCATAGTGATGTTTTAACTGACTGCACAAGTGCACAGAAAAGCTGCAACATTTTTTTTTATTGGACTTGATTCACCTGTAACTTGATATTTGTTCTCATTTCATGAATGAGATCTCGCAGAATTTATTACAGGTTTAAATTCAACACTCCTAGGCTTCTAGCTTCTGCCTGTTCATATAATCTTATTGTTCTTTTGTGTGTAATTTCTTGCATTAATTCTTTTCTCAAAACATTGTTCCTTTACTATCAACAGAGGATGAGATAGCCCACCAAGACCCAGGCCTACGGCGGCACCCGCGCGAATCCCTCCGCGCGTTTCTGCTCTCATCTCTCGCGGCACCACTCGACGGTCGCGGACAGAAGTTGGTGCACCAGTTCTGCGATACCTACGAATATGCTCGTCATCACCCTGGAGAGTTTGGAGACGACGAGTACCAGGCATACAGCAGGCTGCTTCTGAAGCTGTTGGATGCGTGAGTTACACACAAATACATTATCTAACTCTGCTATTGCAAATAGGGTCTACTAGGGTCTGAATTCTCTCATCTCTCGGGGCGCCACTCGACGGCCGCGGACAGAAACTGGTGTATCAGTTCTGCGATACTTATGAGTATGCGCATCACCCTGGGGAATTTGGAGACGACGAGTACCAGGCGTTTAGCAGGCTGCTACTGAAGCTGTTGGATGCGTGAGTCACACACAAATACATATCTAACTCGGCTATTGGAAATAGTGTCTACTAGGGTCTGAATCCTCTCATCTGTCACGGCGCCGCTCGACGGCAGCGGACAGAAACTGATGTATCAGTTCTGCGATACTTATGAGTATGCGCATCACCCTGGGGAATTTGGCGACGAGTACCAGGCGTACAGCAGGCTGCTTCTGAAGCTGTTGGATGCGTGAGTCACACACAAATACATATCTAACTCTGCTATTGGAAATAGTATCTACTAGGGTCTGAATCCTCTCATCTCTCGCGGCGCCGCGAGACGGTCGCGGACGAAAGCTGGTGCATCAGTTCTGCGATACCTACGAATATGCTCGTCATCACCCTGGAGAGTTTGGGGACGACGAGTACCAGGCATACAGCAGGCTGCTTCTGAAGCTGTTGGATGCGTGAGTATTATGCTCAAATTGGTAACTCTTTACTATTGCAAATGCCTAGGGCTGATAGTTGTTACCTGCCAATATCTCACTGAGGATTAGATTTCAGGGTTAGAATGAATCGTTTTATGAAAATTTGTGTCTTGGAATTGAGATCTTTTAGCCTAGGCGCAGACCACCAGTTGGCTCGGGCTGTTCATCAGTATAGAGATGTATGAAAGTGCGCACATTACACCGATTTGGTGTCGGCCGATTCTTCATACAAATTAGAATCGGGTCCAACTATTGGCCAACTAAAAGTCGGTCGTCTGCGCCTAGGCTTAGTCTAATAGTGTCTCCTATGAACTGTAGTTAGATACTATTGTCAACTGCATAATTAATAGCGCTTGATGAAGAGGGTGGTTATTGGTTACTGTTGTCAACTGCCCAATGAATCATCGTTGTGTTTCCAGCGCCCGTCTTCTAAAGAGCGTGGGCGCCTGTCGCTCGCCTCGCGCCAGCCCGCTGCGGCGACCGGCGAGACTGTTGGACGCGGCGCGGCTGCGGCCCGGCGCGCTGCCCGCCGCTAAGCTGCCCGCGCTGCACAAACACTATACCGCGCTCGAGGTACGCACCGAAATGTCACATAAAAACGGGACTATTGTAGATACAAAAGATTTGTCGTCAAATGACTTTTAGAAACATAGGCGAAACAGTTCTCCACTCAAAACGTCATGAATGATTCCGAACATCTTAACTTTATTTGAAAATATTAGTCGTCTACTTGCGTCCTGGATGCAGGCAGCGCAAGACCGGTCTTTGTGGAAATCCTTGGGGGAGGCCTTTGTCCAGCAGTGGACGTCATTTGCCTGAAATGAACGAACGAACTTGCGCCCTGTTGACAAAGAACTTTCTCTCTTCCAGAACATGCCAATAGAGTCCAAATTAGAAGACGAGGTGATCCGCGTCGCAGTGAAGAGCCCGGGGCCCGCCGCGCCAGCGCCCGCGCCCGCCGACGAAACGCCCGTGTGACGCGCGCGCCACGCCCGCCGCGCGCCCAGCCTCACGCTGTAGGCGCTAGAGTGGGACAAAATAGCAAAAGAAGGACGAAATGGTGGTGCAAGAAAGGGACAAAATAGTGGTGCAAGAAAAGGACAAAGTGATATAAAGTGTATCTTTTGGGCTATAAACTATTAAAGACCGCGCCCGCCGACGAGACGCCCGTGTGACGCGCGCGCCACGCCCGCCGCGCGCCCAGCCTCACGCTGTAAGCGCCGGAGCGGGACAACGTAATTAAAGAAGGATGTTATAGTGGTGCAAGAAAGGGACAAAGTGATATAGTGTATCTTTTGAGCCAAAAACATGATTAGTGACGAGATTTCATCCGTAAGACGCCCGTGTGACGCGCGCGCCACGCCCGCCGCGCGCCCAGCCTCACGCTGTAGGCGCTAGAGTGGGACCGAGTGAGGCTTGTGGGACAAATAGCTAGTGACACAAGTGTAGTGATCATGGTAGTGCTAAGATGAGGAAGTCCTGCAAGAGCTGGGGTCCCCCCGCCGACGAGACGCCCGTGTGACGCGCGCGCCACGCCCGCCGTGCGCCCAGCCTCACGCTGTAGGCGCCGGAGCGGGACAACGTAATGAGGGCTATCGTTTTTATACTTAACAGTTGGCACCCCTGGCGATTGACAGGACCTTACTCTACAGTGGCGCCATCTTGATGAGTGCAAATGCGATAGTCCTCCTACCACTTTAGCGCTCACAAGTTGGCGCCACTGTCTTCGCTACTAGCAAGTGACGGGACCTTACTCTACAGTGGCGCTAACTGGTGAGCGCTAAAACGATAGCCCTCATTAAAGAAGGATGATATAGTGGTGCAAGAAAGGGACGAAGTGATATAGTGTATCTTTTGAGCCAAAAACTATAAAGGACACATGATTAGTGACGAGATTTCATCCGTAAAACGCCCGCTAGAGTGGGACAAAATGACAAAAGAAGAACAAAATGGTGGTGCAAGAAAGGGACGAAGTGATATAGTGTATCTTTTGGGTCAAAAAACTATCAAAGACATTTTTAGTGCTAATTTCTTTCCCAAGTCGTCAACAAACAGCTAAGAAAGTGACTGATCTGCACATATTTCTCTAGGCCGGCGGACTGAAACAACTCCAAAGGGCTAAGTGGTATTTATTTGTATAAAAAAGCTTTGTGTTACACAAGTGGTGGTGTAGTGATAATTCCACTATTTATTCGTGTCAGAAAGGCGCAGTGAACGAAAATCTACAAAAGCTATAGGATAGTTTGCTTTGTAAATATTGTAATAATTGTACGTTAATTTTATATACCCGATGTAAGTACGTAATTATATTAATATACGTTATGTTCAGGTATATTATTGTTGTTGTCCACTTATAAGTAATGTCCACTTTATAAGTTAATTCCACAAAACGTACGTCAGAAGGTTGGAACAGTAAAACATGTGATTTCTTTAAAGGTGTAATTGCGACTAAAATAAAACTGGCGGGCTCAGCCGCCGACACATACAAGGAACAGTATAACTATTGTTTTCTATTGTTGATTGTATTGGGCAATGATGTGGGAACGCAGGACGCTACTCAATACGCTCTGTTCATTCATAAAGTTAATTTATTACTCTGATTAATGCGTACCTACATCATCCCCCTCCTTATGCAAAAAAATAAAACACAATAACACGTTGTTTACCTTTTGCTGTAAAACCGCGCCGACGCACGTGTTTGAAGCGTCGGTCATAAGCGATAACTCCGCATCGGGTAACGGGTAATGAAGTGTAGCGGCGCTTTGTAAGCTCTCCTTACACNAAAAAAAACTATGAGTCCCACAGTAAAAATACTCCTATCGTAACTCATACACCGGTGGGCCTACGATCTGGTGAAGGACGCGGGAAGCACCTTGATGTAGTGCCTATGCTACGCAGGACCGGTCGTTGTCGAAATCCTTGGAGACCATGTCCAGCAGTGGACATCCTTTGGTTGAACCGAACGAGACTGTCATTTGATCCAGTCGTTACCAACACTAACATAGCACTAATCAGCCAAACCGTAGTCGGGTGACGACCGCACGCAATCAGTCCGAGCCAAACTCTAATGGAACGCAGTTGGGTGTTGATTGCGACTGCTTTTGAGTACCAACCGTATTAGCATTAAGTGATTGGTACGCTTCTGGAATTGGTGAAGTCAAATTTCGACACGATAAAATAAGTTTAGTAACCTTACCTTATTAAAAAAAACAATTATAGATCGTAGTAACAATTATAATCATAGCGTAGGTATTTTCTATTGTAAGACAACCTAAGAGCAAGAGCACGGGATAAGGCATAGCAGGATACATAATAAGACAATTTGGTATTAAATTCAATGTAATATGACATGTTTTTATTGCTGGTATATTTTGTTTTTCGATGTAAAGTCTACCTACTAGTTACTCTTTTTTAATATTTGCACGCTTCCTGTGAAACCTACCAAATCTATGTAAGACCACTTATGTACCTGGAATTATTACGCAAATAAATAAATTTGATTTGATTTGTAAAGTACCTAATTACAATCATCATCATCATTTCAGCTATTAATAGGACATCCACAGCTGAACATAGGCCTATCCTAATGATTTCCATATTGACCGATTGGTAGCCGTATAAAATAACATTAAATATGACAATATAACGCGTTTCACAAGACGTAAACCAACCAAAATACTTTTAAGCTTTGAATTTAGTGTTTTCTTAAGACAAAAAGTATACCTACATCATTCATACAAATCATTTTTCCCCAGCAGTATATTAATAAAGGACACAGATAAAATAATTGCCAGTCAATTTGTTGTTTCGTACTGGCAAAGACCTTTGATACTCCACATCTGTCTATCATGCAAATAGCTAAGTCGCTTCGATCTCCCTTTGTCGACAAAGTCACGAGCATTTCAATTTTCATAACAACATGAACGAGGATTTCTTTTTTCTATTTATTCTTTCGAGATCTGTATGTATGGTAAACAAAAATTCTTTATTTATGTACATTGTACATTATGCACACTTAGTACATAATATAACCTCTTTACTTTAACTTTTAGTTTATTAATCAGATTCTCGAGAGACTTAGGTTGAGTTGCACCATCTTACTTTAACTTTGACAAACGTCAAAAATCTGTCAAACTCAATACGAAAAGCACCGGTTATTGTCAATGTTACGGTTAAAATAAGGTGGTGCACCACAGCCTTAGATAATGCCAAATATTACATACTTCTTCAAATAGTTTCAACATTTCTTATCAACATTTCTTATTTTAAACAAAACCTTTACATCAACATCTGCTTCAAAATTAAAATAGGCTTAAAAATACTGAATTTCATACCAATAATGAATAAGATACTAAATATGCTCCCTGGGGGAGTCCCGCATTAATCTTCACTAACTTCATAATCTAATTAATATTTAATCTCTGCTACTTCCCAAAATAAAATGGCATTCCCTGTATTGCATTAAAAGATTTTGTAACGAAGGATAATTTTCATTTTAAGGTATTTATTTGTTGATCTTTATTTGATGATAACGCAAAAGCTAAATATAATATCGACTACAGTACAGTTTAACGTTAGCACAGGAATTCTAAGGAACATTTTTATATACCATTATTAATTAAAGTAGCAAGAAGTACAGGTGATTCAATAAACTATTAAAAAACTGCTCCAGAAAAAACAGGAATTATAAAAAAGAGTTAACATAAAAAATATACATGAATTACTCATTTGTTAATCATGAATGTAAATCTCCAGTAATTCGCATGAGATCGTCGAAAACACGGATTAATCAATACAGCAATTAAAATGAAACAAGTCATCGAAATTAAGCTTTATTCCTTCAATCAATTAAAATAATTTATTCGTCATTAATACGGAATTATTTGCTTTTGGAATTTAAATAACATTGCGGTAGCTGTTCGCAAAATGAATGCGAAATTTTCATTCTTCTCTATCGATTTATATTCACAGTCTACTGTCGTAAATTTCATCTTTTAACATTGTATTTTTTGTGTCTTTCAACCATTATACTTCAGCCTAGTTGTCGCATTTTATTGTAATGCTTTTGAAACAAAGATTGACTATAAAAACGGGACTATTTCCACCTCTCTTTACCACCACTGCAACTCTTATGTAGCCAGGATCTGCAGCTTGACCGCTATAAAAACCTAACCAGTGAAGGTCAAGTTTGTCCCGGAAATTGACTACAAAAGTTAAAAAAATCTAAGTCATAATATTTGGTTGCATATTGCGAGTATACTAAAATCATAAGCGTTGTCCCCGAAGCGATGTCTGTACGACCACCCATATTCTATGTACTTCTTGTATTGCCTATCTAAGTAGGTACTACCACGTATTACAGAAAGAACTTGCTTCAAAGCTTGCTTGAGAAATTGCTTCAAAGACTTTTAATTGTCAGGTATCCTGTATGACGCTGTGAAGCGCCACAGCAAAGTTTCTGAGCGCAGTTAAACATGAAGTTGTTCTGCAAACTATTCACTTCCACTTGGTGTTTCTGCACGAAAAAAGACCGTAACGGAACAACAATCAACTCTCTAAAAAAACTTATAAAACTCTTTTTTTTTGCAAGTCTGCTTTTAAAAAGCATTTTTACAAGTCCCAGTATTAACCCTACCACTGCTTCGGGACAATAAATATGCCAGTGCTGAGAAGAAGCAGCGCAAGAAACTCAGTGGCTTACGCCCGTATTCACAAACATTATTGTGAGGTCTCACAGTGCGTGTGGACGCACAGGGTTCCAAAAACCTTTCATAGACAATACTTGAGTCGCGGACACACTCGAACCAATCACAGATCAGAGTTCTATTTAACGCCGTGCGTTCGACTTCGCATAGCGTTGCTGCTTCACTTAAGCAACTATGTTTGTGAATACGAGTGTTAGATGTTGCGTTGAGGTGCAAGTGCAAAAGGAACTTAGGTGAGGAAAAAGTTGAGTAATTACTAGTTTGTCTTTGATCCCATAATTACCATACTTACCACGACCGCATCTTGAGGAATGTTTATAATTCTCAAGAACGTTAATTCGCGCTACAAATCAATGAGCTCCTCGCTCATCAAGTTCCGGTTACTTCGGCAATAAATTCCCGGAGCTAATTTAACTTGAGCAAGAAAACTGACGCTCGGTCGCTATAGTTTAACCAACGGTTAACTTCAACGCCTTGTTTGGACTGTTTCGTTCATTATAACTGTTTGGTTTAATTGGGCCGCTGCGTGAGCTTAGGGTGAAGATGAAATAAAGGTTATTCTGGTGTAAACTACTGACATTGTTAAGATTTAAGCATCTACGAATATGTTTGACTAATCAAGCTTGTTCAGGGAATTTAGACGAACAATAAAAGATTTAGATTTGGGAATATTAGGTTTATAGATTTACCAAGTTTGAATATAAATACAAGGCAATCAAGTTAATAGTTTGGGAGGCAATAAAGGTCTGTCGTTGGAGTGCGAATTTGACAGCTCGGCGCGGGAGCGCCCACGTTATGCGCTGTGATTGGTCCATAGATCAGCAGCGACATTATGGCGTAGACAAAGCTTTTTCCCGCGGGTTCACTTAAGTAAATTTTACCACGGATTTTGTTCGTAGCCCATTAAAGTCAGCGAATCGAGACAGAAATCAATTAGGCTGAGTTGCACCATCTTACTTTAACTTTGACAAACGTCAGAAATCTGTCAAACTCTATACAAAAAGCACCGATTATAGTTATTGTTACGATTATAATAAAGTGTGCAAATCAGCCTTATAGTAACCGCAGTTTCGTGGGTTCCACGAGATAAATCAGTATCATGAGTTTAAATATTTTGTGTGGAACCTATTCTTCCTTGTTCTTAAAATAAAAGTAACCTCAGTTACTTCTTATCAGTCAGTAAAAGCTCTATCAAAATAGGATTAGCTATTTCGAAAAGTAGTGGACCACATGAGTGAAAAAATTTGTGCTAAATAATTATTGAAAAAAATTGCTTAATCCTAAACCTATAACTCCTTATAAGATTGTAAAACAAACCGGATTATTATAATTAATAATGCCCATTATTTCCAGGAAAGGCTTGTGGGATGAACAAACCAATTTTTCAGGCTTATTTATTTTAATACTATTTTATGATTTATATTAATTAGATTTACTTGAGTATTAATTTCGCTTTGGTTTTATGTTCGTGAAGTTTTCGATGGTCTCTTTTGAATGGTTTCGCGAAACAATATCATTTTATCAAGATCTCCTCCAAGTTTTTATTTTGCTTCCTTCTTCCAAAGTAAAAGGGAATAATTATCAACTTTTGCTCGGCTTCCATTATTCTGGGAATACCAGACTATCTGAAACACAACTCCAGGTAAGTACTTGTTTGAGAAAAAATTTCGGATATTACTTAAAGTGCTTATATTAATTTGGGCAATAAGAATTCAGCTTTTGTTTTGTCATTAGGGGCCATCCATAAAGTACGTCACACGAATTTCATGATTTTTTGACCCCCCCTCCGTCCTTGTCACAGGTGGGCACATTTCCGAGACCCCCCCCCCCCCTCCCTAGTGTGACGTCACATGTTTTGCAATTACACATCGAAAAATTATTAAATTAACAGCAGTTCCGAAATAAGTTTTATTTCTATTTAAGCTAGTACTTTTTTTAATGAAATCAACATGTTTTGCAATTACACATCGAAAAATTATTAAATTAACAGCAGTTCCGAAATAAGTTTTATTTCTATTTAAGCTAGTACTTTTTTTAATGAAATCAACATTATTAAATATCAAATATTTCAAACAATTGAAATGTGATGTCACGAAACTTAGGACCCCTCCCACCCCTTGTCACACCATGTCACACTTTGTCAACCCCCTCCCCCCCTCTTTACATGTGACGTACTTTATGGATGACCCCTTAGTTTGGATTAAAAGTTGCACCTCAAAGTTAAAACAGGGTGATTTTGTAATCAGTGCAGTGTCTAAATTTTTAGGAGCGACTCAGAATCAGTAACTTAATCGATTTACGTAAAGAAAAATTTTTTTTTTCATATTTAATTATTTTTATCCGCAGCGAGCGGCTTCAAGATTGGCACACGTGGATATTTAGCTTTGTTCATAGTTCATAGTTCATTTGTTCGTACACACAGTTAACTGCAAAGCTAAACAAAAAAAAACTTGAAAACAAGCCTTAATCTTTATAAAATAAGATGTGGGCAGGGGCAATCGTGAATTAGAATTTCAATATTTATTTTAATTTGTTAAATAATTCTTCTATTGAGCTTATTGAAAAAGAAAATTGATACGATTAGCTGCATTTTGCGGCACGTTATAAGGACAAGTCCTTATCAAAATAAAATCTGGGTCAAATCCTAAATAACAGAAGCGAAAGATTCGCCAAAGCATACGAAACCACTTTAGGATAGAACTGACGTAAACGTTAAACACTGTAACAATACACAAAACAACTCCAACTCGAAATTAACTTCGTAAAGTGAAAAAACCCTAAAATGCTCTCAGGGGTTGTTCCGGTCCTATATTTCAAAGTGTCATCAAAAACTCGGATATAAGCCAAAAGACCCCTTCGCGGCCCTGGGGACGCGTTACGTCAGGGGACGCCGATAAGTCACTTGTCAAAACATGAAACGGTTAAAGGGGGTTATTAATACTGATTTAGGGAGATGACAGTTTGAGGAACGGTGTTTTTCTTAATTAAATGTTTTGATGGGAGAGCTCTGGTTAAGAAGCCTCGTAATTGGTGAAAAAGTAGACACTCTTACCTACTATTTATTGTTGCATCTCATTAAACAACAGTCACGGAAATTATTTATTTAATCTTCAGCACACAAACTAACAATGCACTGTGGCGAACTTAATTATGACTGTTTTTGAGAAATATTTCTTGATTTTTATTTTATTTATTTGGTTTACCAACAGTTAATTACACAAATACAATTGTATAAATCTTAACAAGAATAGGTACATGTTCAATGTATTAGGGGAGAGTTCGGTATATTGTACCGCCGGGTAAATTGTACCACCCTCATATTTCGTAAAGTATTTATTGAATGTCTGTAATTGCAACACTCAGCGATACACAACTAAAATCAATTAATATCGGCCATGTGGTTTTTGCCGTGACAATTAACACGTGTGTTTTATTTTGAAAAGTATTTTTTCATTGTTTTCAAGTAACTTTTGATAATACATGTTTAGTTTGTAATTTTGTTAAATTTAATCACAGGGTGTTTCTAATATATTATTTAGAAGCATAAATTAGTGTGGATTACAATTATTTGAAAGATTTTTCGGTATTTATAAGCTATATTTTTTACCGATTTTTTAAAAGCATTATCACCTAGTCGGCTAAATTGTACCACATCAAGTTGTATGGAACTTTACCAAAGGATTTTGAAATTTTTTTTAGTAAATCATATTTTGCAATTATAATAGCGTAGTTATGTTTGACTAACAATAAATGAAAGCAAAAGACTGGCAAAGTAGATTAGGTACAAGTATGCGTTACGATAATTGGAATTACAAAACTTATACTCAAAATCGTGATAACGTGTAAAACAATATCGATTGTCTATGTTATTAACTACTGTTCCTTTTCGTTTCCTAATTTGTTAAAAATGTATCGTAATAATATTTTGCCATAGTTTTTTATAGGCTTGAAATTTATTGAAATCCAATTTAGTAACCCTGTGGTACAAATTATCAAACCGGTTGGCTAAATTGGACCGAAGCTCTGAACTCGTACTTTGTTGATTTGTGCTAAATATACAATGGGATTTAAAAAAACTGGGCCAAATTAGCGGAGTCTCGCTTAACTTTAATGACACAAACAATACTTAAAAGAATTCCTAAGAAAATTGTACGCTGTTTTACAAAAATCGTTTTGCTTTATTAATAATTTCTGGAAACGGAATACAGAAACAAATGAGAAATATTCAAATTGTAATTTCCTAATGAACATCTCAACTTGGATCTTCAAAAAATCCAAAAAGTTCCCAATCGAACTAAATCGGGAAGTTAAAACGTCAATCTCCAATCAAGACATTGAGATGGCATCTGCCCTCTCTTTTTATCAAAGACGGTTTAATTGTCCTCCCCCCCCTGCCCCTCCCCGTCAGCCTTTTCGCAACTAATTGGATTGTTTTCGAAACAAAAGCTGGTATTGTTTCTTTGTTCCGATCCTTTGTTGTTTTTTGGCGGATAGTTCGCTTCGTCAGGCGCAGTAGGTGTGGGTGAAGTAGGCATGTCATGCCCTTACTGCCATCATAGCTACCACACTAAAGCACATTCACATGACCCACTGTCGTAAGCAGTACGTGGTAGTATGTAAAACCGCAGACAGGTCTTATGTATCATGTTATGTAATGAAAATAGTATAAGCAGCACTTTAAATGTAATGCTCATAGTGACACATGTAGAATTTAAAGGAAGTGATGATAAAGTGAAAAGTGAAAGGGATTTCTTTCTTCATTTATAGGGCGATTTTCCATGATCTCATTGACAGATTCATATATGTAGATCGGCTCCTGAAGTTTTTGAAATTTGTGTCTGTGTGTCTACCAATTGATATTTTTATGAGTAGCGGTACCTATGCGGTACATGAATACGGGCAGCTTGAATACGGGCAGCGTAGGACCGATCACTGTGGAAATCCTTGGAGGATGCCTTTGTACAGTGGACGTCATTTGGCTGAAACGAACGAACCTACGCGAAACAGATTTTGTTTCGTTTTTGACGTTTAGACTTTTTAGAAGTAGACTCTTAAGAATTTAAACTTGGAAGAGCCTTCTCCTTGCCCAATCTGTCTTAGGAAGCTATGTATAAAATAAATAGAAATGGAAGTTCAGTGAACCTATAATAATCCTTAAGTGAACGAGGGTCTTCTCCACCCCACTGTATTGTGCCGAGGTCGTCGGGAGCTGAAACTTGGAAATGATACCCAATTCTTCCCGTCTGATTGTTCCATTGTTGAGTTCCAGAAGTTTGTGTGAAGGTGCTTAATCGCAAAAATGTTAGTACGCAGATAAAACGGACTTGGACTCTTTCTTTGGGGATTTTTTAGCTGTTTATACTAATAGTGTTACTGTAATGCGAAACTATTGACTTTAATATGTTTTAGTTGTGAAAATCTTTCAAATGTATTGAAAAATGTCACTCAATAACGCATTTCGGATTTCGTTCGTTCGTTAATTCGTTTAAGCCAAATGACGTCCACTGCTGGACAAAGGCCTCCCCCAAGGTTTTCCACAATGAACGGTCCTGCGCTGCCCGCATCCCGGCTCTTCTCGTGACCTTCACCAGATCGTCGGTCCATCTAGTAGGAGGCCTGCCCACGTATTTAAATAAATTCGGATTTATATAAATCCAAAATGCCTATCGAACGACAGTACAGTCTTGACTAAGAGTAATAATATAACTTGCGAAACACATTATAAATCACAATACATACAATTTTTGTTCTTTAATATATTTTTAAGTAGAGGTAGGTATTCTTTAATTCGTAACAAAGCCCAGACAAATAAAATATTATCTAACGAAAAAAATGATGTCTAAAAATAAATACTATTTCTGACACGTGAAAAGAAAGTAACACATTAAACCCTTTGGAAAGCAAATAAGTGGAAAAAGGTGAAAAGTATGTGAATAGCTTCAGAAGAATCCCAATTAAGTATTTTTCCGATACTGTAGACGTGGCATGACATTCCTCGGAGAGTTTTATACAGGGTGACTTTTAAGTCGTTGGCATCCTATTAAACTAAGACTCTTCTCATGGAACATTGTACAGTCGCAGAATGAAAAGGTTCGTCACCTTAGTGTCGGTTTTCGCTTGCACTAGGTACTGTAAGAGTCAAATCTGCCAACATAACAGTGCAAGAAACAGTGCTGCTAACATTTAAATAAAAATGACGTTTGCTAACGAATAAGGTTTTGCTTGTTTATTTTTCTATCCCATCTGCATCAGTGCAATGTTACAAAATGTAGTTTTTTTTTAATAGAAATAATAATGGCAGGTTGAACCAACAAGAACTTCTTGTTGGTTCAACCTGCCATTATTATTTCTGACAAGATAAATCGTAAAACAACTTTGATCTGAATAATTTTGAACTTTACTGACGAACAGTTAAAGATTATTTTCTCTAACTCTAGATTATTCTGTAACATAGTTTCAAAAGGTAATATGTGCTCGCGATTCGTTGAAGGAATCAATTTGAAAACTGACGAACCTTTTCATTCCGTGACTGTACATTCCCTGAATATGAGATAAATCTGATGAGTTGAAATTTCAAAAATTAAAACCTTTTACAGACGCCAGCACATTAAACTTAACACTGTGGCATCTTATTTCGATATATTAAGTGTTATTTTGCAATAAAATGAAAAGCCTGATGTGCTGTTAACTGTACAATCGTTTTAAACTTTTTAAGAGCACACTAATTCAAATAAATAGTAAAATTAAGATAAAAAAACTCATTAGATTTGTCACATGTTCAGGGAATGTACTACGAGTATGTATCATGAGAAGAGTCTAATTTTGCAAGGATGCCAACGATTCCAATGTCACCCTGTATAAGACCGCGTAAGTTGTTATGTGAAGCCAATGTCTACTCGCGAGAAATGTTTCTAATAAGGTCTACGTTTAGTGCTTTCAAGTACAGGCACGATCAGACTTAACACTTTAATAGAAATAGCACCTTCAGAGCTATATACTGCAAATCTATAAAGGTCACTGATTGACTGACTGACTGACACACTCACTCATTACAAAATCTCAGAAACTCCAAGTGCTAGGAGTCTCAAATTTTTCATGGGGGTTTCTTTTAGAACGCAGGTGCTCACTAAAACGGTATTTTGCAAAATTCAACCCCTAAGGGGGTAAAACGGGGTCCACGCGTACGAAGTCGCGGGCGGCCGCTAGTATGTTATAGTCCCAAACTAAGCAAAGTTTTACCAGATGGGATGAACTGAACCTATTAATTAACGACTAAGTATTACTTAACACAAACATTAGTAGGAGGTAACATTACAGAGCGCGTGGACGCACAGGGTCACACACGAACCAATCACAGAGCTCTATTCAACGCTGTGCGTTCGATTGCTGCGATTTGCTGCTTCACTTAAGCAAGCTTTTGTGAATACGGGCGTAACTATAAGTACTTAAATAACCGTGCTCATCACATTGTCATTTTATGTTCCCCCGATGGAATTCCCTGCCACCATAGTTATGTTATGGTCCAGTATACGAACCACTGGGATGGGCACTAATGGGCAGCCGTCTGTTGCATGTCGTCTTATGACTCTCGCGCATCCCATAGGTGCAATGCTGGCTCTATGGTAAATGCTATGGTATCTTTGTAAGTAGTTTTAATCGTTGCAATTTTGCAACAAACATTCTAACATCACTAGTGGTGTAACAAATGACAAGGGTAGCTGAAAATTTTCAAGCCCGCCCGAACGGACGACGCCGCGAGCCGCCAGTCTGCTTGTGACCGCGGCTGCAGCATCGCAGCCGAAACGTCAAGCCGTGAGTACATAATGTAACTCATTAATAAACGTCGCGTTAAGACCCGTGTCTTTCTATTTAAGTCGAAATGGAACGCGAAAGTTTAAAATCTTATAAATAACTAGCGGCCGCCCGCGACTTCGTACGCGTGGATCCCGTTTTACCCCCTTAGGGTGGAGTTTCGTAAAATCCTTTCTTAGCGGATGCCTACGTCATAACATCTACCTGCATGCCAAATTTCAGACCGATCCGTCCAGTGGTTTGGGCTGTGCGTTAATAGATCACTATGTCAGTCAGTCAGTCAGTCACCTTTGAGTGGTATAATAATATATTTAGACAAACATTCTGTTCAAAATTCGCTTGCTTCATTTACAAACAAACCTGCCCTTAACAAACTTAATAGCTTTGATAAATTTCTAATGCGTCGTGTTTTTTCTCTCTCAAATTTGACCTTCGTCTCGCCTCCTAAAATCTTTCCTCTATAAACCGGTAATGGCGGGTAGTCGGGCAAATTCGATTTGTCCACAAAGCGAAGGCCGGCGACGCATTAAAAATTCAGCGAGTGGTAGTGTTCGGTTGCCCTAAGGCAGGTCGTTTGCGAACTTATGTGGTGAACCTTCAGTAAAAGAAAAGCGTTTCAAAATGTTAAGGTAAGAATATTCAATTTAAAGAACTATTTATGAGGTAAAGAAACGAAGAAAATCTCTTCTTTTGAACTTTGGCGCGCTTGATCTCTTTAAATTTTTAACAGTTTGAAAAAGTGAAAAAGACTTTTGATAACTTAACTTGCTTTTTTACCCTCCCTCTTGATAAAAAGCACATTTTGTTACAAAATTTTCTGTTTTACTGTTTATTTCTGTTTTTTCACTGACTTACCTCAAACAAGTAAAGGTATAAAACATTCAAACTGTGATAGTGTTTTGGTTCTCGGGGATGCATCTCCCGACGGCATGGTGTAGTAAACCCGAGGAGACGATTTTAGGGAACGCCTCAAAAGTTATGGGGTAGTGAGGGGAGACTATCAAAAATATCGATAAAAACATAAGTCAACTTCTTACTTTTTATCAATTAAACCTTTTTACGTATGATCCAATCAGAAATGAGGAGATCCGCAGGAGAACCAAAGTGACTGACATAGCTCGCAGAATTGCTAAAATTGGCAGTGGGCGGGGCACATAGCTCGTAGAGACGATGGCCGTTGGGGCAGAAAAGTTCTCGAGTGGCGACCACGGGCTGGAAGACGTAGCGTGGGCAGGCCTCCTACTAGGTGGACCGACGATCTGGTGAAGGTCGCTGGAAGAGCCTGGATGCGGGCAGCGCAGGACCGTTCATTGTGGAAAACCTTGGAGGAGGCCTTTGTCCAGCAGTGGACGTCATTCGGCTGAAACGAACGAATGAACGTATGCTCGTTACCTAAATATTTTATGGAAAAGCCATTCCATTAATTTTTTTACGTGATAGGAGGCAAACGAGCAGACTGATCACCTGATGGTAAGTGATTACCGTCGCCCATTGACACCCGCAGTCCCAGGGGCGTTACAGGTGCGTTGCCGGCCTTTAAGGTGAAGATACGCTCTCTTCTTAGAAGCTTGCAGGTCGTATCCGTCCGGAAACACCGCAGACGACAGACAGACATTATAATGTAACTTACTATATATAAAATAGATCTTAAATTCTCTTAATACTAGTCGACATAATCGGTATTATGAAGATCAACTGATAGATATAATTAAGTAGAATGTTCAGTTAGAGAATGATGCCCTAAAGACTATAATGTCCTAAATATTAAATAAAACGTTAAAAATATTTACCAATAACTGAGTAAATACATCCAATACCTACTTAACTACTTAGGTTGTGTTGAAACAATAATCATCGACAACTCGCGTTCGCAGAGGCTTACGATAATCGAATTGACAGCTAAATATTGCTTTTATTTTTGCGCTAAAATATTTTGGTTACATGCCTTTGAACAGCATTATTTATTTTATATTGACAATAAACATACGGCAATTGTGTCATCAAATATTGTATTTATTGTGATTGTTTTATGTAGTGTGAAATGAAGAGTATCTAATTGTTCTTTTATTAGGGTTCCGTAGCCAAATGGCAAAAAACGGAACCCTTATAGATTCGTCAGTCTGTCTGTCTGTCCGTCCGTCCGTCTGTCCGTCCGTATGTCACAGCCATTTTTTTCCGAAACTATAAGAGCTATACTGTTGAAACTTGGTAAGTAGATGTATTATGTGAACCGCATTAAGATTTTGATGCAAAAATAAAAAAAAAATAAAATAAATTTGGGGGCTCCCCTTACTTAGAACTGAAACTCAAAAAATTTTTTTTCGTCAAACTCAATACGTGTGGGATATCTATGGATAGGTCTTCAAAAATGATATCGAGGTTTCTAAAATACTGTTTTTCTAAACCGAATAGTTTGCGTGACAGACGCTTCCAAAGTGGAAAAAACATAACTATGATGAACATTACTATAAAAACTACCAAAGAAAATTGTTTTGAACGAGATCTAGTGAGAAGTTTTTTTTTAAATACCTCGTAAATCGTAAACCGCTTATTACCGCGCAATCTTTCATACAAATAACTTAAATAAAAAAAATAAAAAATTTAATAAATCAATGGTACGGAACCCTTTGTGCGTGAGTCTGACACGCACTTGGCCGGTTTTATATGTAGGATTAGGTACTGTAAAACAACTACAATAATATTTAAAATATACATTATTTTTAAAAAGCTTCAATAGTCTCTAAAACAGTTACACACAACGTTACGTTTTTCTAAGTAGGTATTTGAGTGTCAACTGCGTTACGTAAATGCTCATTCAAATAAGACATTTGAGCTGTCAGACTGAACACTAATGTCATTGTTAATCCAACTCAGAAAGTCTCATTTGAAAGAGCCCTACATCTTACGCCACAGGTAGGCCTAGCCCTTTGTAACATATCGATACCGCTACATCCCTAAAAGTGCGGGAATTTATATTGGATGAGCATCACGTAGGCACCGTCTGTCGATCGAGAGATTATAACTCTCGAGTGGTTGATGCGAGTGCTTTCGAGTGAGAAGCACCAGAATAAATACCCCCTGTAATGGTTAATTCTTTTTTATGGGTTTTAGGGCTAATGGAAAGCGCTCGAGATTGAGGCCGTAATGGGGGCATGACGCGATGGAGGCGTTGGGAATTGCTCTATCAGATGGGAATATAAATATATAAATTATGGGATGGTGCAGGTTCATATAGCCTGAAAAATAAATATTAGGAGCGTTTGATAACGGGACTATTTCCATCTCTCGTTCCCACCGCTGCAACTCCTGTGTAGCCAGGATCTACAGCTTCACCGCTAATAAGTGCGTCTGATAGCGAAAGGAAAAATAATGTCAATTGAAGTATGTCGTATGTCTTAAATCCTGATTAATTTATTTATCAGTAGGTGTCTCTATTTTGTTTCAAATAATGAGTCTGCTAATGATTTCACAAGCGTTTCCAAGTGTTCGAATGTCTATAAATTCAACAGAGTGACAAGTACAGGGTGGCCCAGAAGAAAGTTTACTTTTGAAAATTCAAGGAAACGAAAACTATACATTTTTATAGAACTTTAACTATTGCAAGTTAAAGGAAATTTTATGCAATTTATTTTAAAATTAATAGTTAAAGTTCTACAAAAAATTACAGTTTTCGTTTCCTTGAATTTTCAAAATTTGAAGATGTGTACAAGTTTAGCGGAAGACACAAAAATAAACTGGCGCCAGGCCTGGCTCACTCCGCGCGGTACATCCGATAATTACCTACAGCGAAGCGCCCCGCCGGCGGGTATTATATCAGTCGAGTGGCACGCGCGCGCCCGTCCAGGACGCTGGCGTGCGTTGTAGTACCTAATTCTATGATCGAAGTATTATTTAAAAATGGACATAAAGAGAAAGAAATATTGTGCGGCGTTCGGGTGTTTGGGCGTTGAAATCTACCGGATTTATCTTTTTTTTTCGCTTCCCAAAGATGCTGAAAGGTATGTTGGCCATGTAGGTAATCAATAATTCTTAGGATAGTANATTAAATGGTAAAATAAATAGATTTGTTTATGCTTTATGGAAATTGACGAACATAACCGATTGCAAGACTGCTCTTCTGGCCTACCATGGCTATGTTGTGTCCCTCCTCAGGTATGGGCTAGTGTTGTGGGGCAACAGCGTTGCAGTAAATAGCCTATTTGTAACACAAAAAAAATGTCTTCGAGCTATTTTCAATGTGCCACCATGGACACCATGTGCACCAATATTTAAAGAAAACAAGCTCTTAACTCTTCCCTGCTTATATATCTTTGAATTGTGTAAATTTGTAAAGACTCATCCCAACTTGTTTTCTAAATTTGAAGATGTGTACAAGTTTGGCGGAAGACACAAAAATAAACTGGCGCACCCAGTGGTCAAAACTGGACTATGCGGTCGTAACTCGCACATTATGGCTGTTACTATTTATAATAAATTACCCAACCAAATAAAAGACCTTAATGGAAATCTGTTTAATAAGAAACTGTATAATTTGTTATGTGAAAAATGTTTTTATTCAGTTAAGGATTATTTGACATGTAAATTCCGATAAACAATTTTGACATCTAATTTAATTTATTGAAGTAAGATTATTATAATTAATATTATTGAATAACTAATTGAATTATTAATAATTATAATTGTAATTGTAATTTATAATAATGATTTTTATGCACAAATTCACATGCCAGCTACGCTGGTGAGATAAGCTGCACCTCTTTTTAATTTAAGACCACATATTTTATTGTACCACAATACATTATCTCGGTGAATAAATAATCTTTGAATCTTTGAATCTTTGAATCTTTGAAAAGTGAACTTTCTTCTGGGCCACCCTGTAGTATGGGTCACGAGCACGACATCAAAACTGTATCTAGCCCTCGACAGCATAGTAACTGACAAAAAAAACACGAAATACATGGAAAAAAAAAATAAACGGGGCGTAGTAAATAAACAACTAAATGATAAAAGTTTTTGACAAGCAATCTTATTTTCAATACCATAGAGTAATAATTTCCCCAAACAATCTCAGTACATATCAAAAGCATCACAGTTCCAGAATACGCGTTTGAAACGCCGCTCCTCTTTGAATTAATAATACCGCCCTAATGAATCCCACGCGTACAACAACATAAACAAAACAATGATATTGTTCAACTACCCCACAAAGTAGGTCGTCGCGAACTTATAAGTGACTGGAGGAGGTAGTTCCGCCGCCATTTTGGGATGACTGTGCACTAAAACACGTCATATCTATCAAACCGAGTTTTGTCTAGTCACTGGATAGAGTAGAGGCATGTCAGTAAAGCTTCAAATAGTTTTTGTTCTCTATTGTTAGAGAATTTCGGTTAAAAATATTTGAAGTCATCATCGTCATTTTCCAAGGAACTTAAGAGAACAATCTCTCACATTTGCTATTATGCAAAAGCTTGTTTTGAGACAAATGAGATACCTAAACTCTACTTTCTTCCAACCACTGTCATCTATAATGAGATCGACAGTCCATCGAGCAAGGAATGCTCTAAACTTTTATCAAAAATTTCTTCAAAAGTTATTTATTGTTGGATTTGAATCAACGATTGATTGATTTTTATTTGCGTCACAAAAGGCAGAACCCCTTTAGTTCTTTTTCATCTTCATCCAATAAAGTCATGGTATTTATATTCCAAATTAACTCGATTCTAGTCATGGTTTGAATTCCCAAATGTCAATAGAAACTGTCTCGCAAACTCCTCCCCTTTTGGTCGAATCGGTACACCATTTAATGCCAATGGATGAATGATTAATTAACAAAGTTGTAAGACTGAGAAAATAAGAACATTGTTGCCTTCAAAGGGTTTATAAGTAAAAGGCTATAAATCATCTGCAAGTTAATAAAATCCTATGACAGTACAGTAAGTCAACATTAAACGTATTGCTAAAAATAAAATTATCTTCTTAGAAATAAAGCAAGGAAATGAAAGTAATTCTATTTTCTGTTTCCTTATATTTAGGAGTTTTCGCATAGATGGAAATTCACACAGGCATTTTGAAAAACTTGCTGAGTCACTAACTTATTAATAACCACGTACTAGCAAGCTCACTGTTACTCACCTTCGTTGTGGTCATTTCCGGAAAAACTTAGCGAAAGTTCTCTCGGCGTTAAATGCGCAGGATGTTTATCCGGCTCGAAGGACCAGTTAGAGAAAGTTCGCGAGTTGAAAGAGGTTATAAAAACTCTAACTGGTGGATCAAAAGTGTTAGATAAAAGTTTGGCCTATTGTGACGAAGATGATTCTCTCGGATTAATTAAGCAAATAAAAAGAAAGATTTTTGGGGAACTTTATACAAACAATGGTAAAAACAGTTTCCTTAATGACATAATTAAATAAACCCTCAACTTCGTATTATAGGGCCAATGCAAATCAACTCAAAATATTTTTTGTTCAGTCTTTCTGTATAAAAATTTGGGTCAAAAATCGATCCGTGTAAATGGCGCTCGGAGGCTTTTAACGGAGAAAAATAAACAAAATCCAACGGACATGTTAGTGCTCTTATTTCAAAGCAGTAAAGTTGAGAATTGAATATCAAAGAGAATTATGGGTAGTTGGGTGCACGCACATGTCTTAAGCCCTTAGAAATAAGGTTCAAAGTTGTACATGAAGTTTTGTTGAGGTATGGTATGCAGTAATACAGTAAAGTTGATTTGTTCTCCGATTTTATTTGCTATTCTTGTGTTTGCGCACAAATATTGTTATGCTACCTTTTACCTTTTTATAATGGCTTTTCTAATTTAGCAAGCTTTATTTCATTTTGCTGTAGAAAACTGGTACGATTATAATATGGATTTACGAGCGTTTTTATAGAATGTTTTGAAGTTACAGTCCTCAGTACCTCTAGTAGGAAAAACTTTCGAGTTCGTTTCGTTGCGTATTCAAAGTGTCATCGAAAAATTTTGTATGAAAAATTAAACAGCGCCCCCTAGGGCGGCTATAATATAGGGGGCGCTGTTTAATTTTTCATACAAAATTTTTCGATGACACTTTGAATACGCAACGAAACGAACTTGAAAGTTTTTCCTACTAGAGGTACAGGTCGCGACGTCGCCCACATACATGTCTGTCTTTCATAGAGCAAGTAGATTCAAATCGAGCTTTCCAAAACCATTATTTTATGAGTTTTTAGTAACAGACCGACAAATAACTTAAATTGTATATTTATAAAAAAATAACTGATACAAATAAGATTTTTTAATTGGAAACCACTGGTCATTACAACTCACGCAAAAAATATTGAAAAGTAAACTAACTTTCGTTTTACACCAAAAACTATCCAGAAAATGTAAAATAAAAAAACTGCTTCCCGTTTAAATCCATTTGAAGCACGCTCTTCAAATAACACCAGCATTTAAAACAGTATAGCGCCGCAAACTACGCAGTACTGGTTACTGGAATGTTGGAAAAACGCGGAATTCAAATAAAATACGGTAATGCTCGCCCGCAACACGTACGAAGCGTGTGCTATAAAAAGCGTGCTTAAGGCTCGGTTTTTACCAAGGCGTAGCGGAGCGGAGACAAGTGGAGGTATGCGGCGAAGCTGGCAGGATTTTCCACCAAAGCGGAGCGGAGAAGAGCGGAGAGGAGACGAGACGAGAGATGTGTGAGCTGAGCCGTAGTTGTCAGTCTATTGCTGTCTTTAAAAAATTTTTGCTCTCCTGTATAATTTTATGCGATCCCTACAGCTTATGACCGCAGTCTGTGGAGGAACACTATATGTATGTGATCGCGATCCTCATCAGTGAGCATCATGGAAGATGTATAATTTTATAAAAAAAGGTTCGCCCCTTTGAGAAGTCGGCGGCGCATTAGTTCGCCCGACATTTAATTTTCTCCTCTCTTCTCCGCTCGATCTATTTCCAGCGAAGTGGAGCTGTGTGGAGATGTGGTGGAAACCGGGCTTAAAACCGAGTTCATCAAATTCACGAGCATGCTTCCTAGTTTAGAATACACCCTCACGCTTGTGTTTATCAGGGCTGACACCTGTCTAGTTTGGTTTAAGCGCACGCAGGGCTAAGTGCAGTCAAAGTGCTTTGTTTTAACTTCAGATTCAATCAATGCATTGGTTTTACTTTTGCGTAAATATTTTTAGTCTTAAAAATACTTTTGGAAAAATTCGACGAACGAACATTATATTTTAATTATTATCTGGTGCCGATTCAAAAACCACTAACAACAAGAACGTAGGCTGTATCCTCACACACTACTTTGTACCTACAAACATTATAATTTGCGTTCTTGTGTTATGTGCTGTCGATCTTACTTTCATCATGAAAAACGATTTGTTTATTTGAACAATATAGCAAGGACGAAATTTGTAATATGAAACACTCGAAATTCACTCAGAAGCTTGCCTGAAATCTCTACTTTAATATAATTTAATACACAAACCACATTAACAGCGCAGTTGAAGAAAACGAGCACGGTTGTTTCAACAAGCCCTTTTAAAACGAACAAAAGCGTATATAAACACTGCTTTATGAGCTGTGCGGAGATAAAATTAAATTTACGCAAACTGGCGGAGAGGCGGCCCGCCGGACTTGAAACCGGCGCGCCGGACTAGAACCGGCGGGTCACGCTCAGGCACACGGTTGTTGCTTGCTTGAAGCAGGGCGTGAAGCTAACATTTGCTTTCATACAACAGGGCAAAATTCGTAAGCGATTTCAAAAGGAATTATTGTATAGGCAATTCAGGGACCTGAATAAGGCCTCTTTAAAATTACACAACATCAATATGCAAAGTGTATAATGAGCCTACGAAAACCAGAAATAGAATCAAGTAACACCTAATATTGCGTCACAATTCCAATTCCATTCTCATCTTTGCACGGAGCAAATGAAAACCACAAAAAGACTCCCGATTTTATTATTCCACATGAAAATCTCAATCTTCGCATAAAAATGTCAACAAAGGCAGTACAAACAGCGTATCAAGGTGATCTCTGTGACCTCGTAATAAGTGTTATTTTACAGCAAATATTTGTAGGCTGACGACTGTACGCGCGGGTTCGGATACACAATGCTGTTTACGAATGTTCCCCGCCAGATTTGCATTCATCCCGGGTGTCAAGTGTCAGACGTCGGCGCGCCGACGTTCGATTTCCTTGTTCCGCGTGAAAAATGACGCGCGGATGAAAAACATTTCATTTCAAATGTAATGCCCTCGCGTTTAAATGAGCAGATCTGTGGATTTGGCTTTAATGTCTTTTTTACTTAGTGTTTTTTTGCTACATGTTTTTGGATGGATTTAATTCGTACTACCTTTTGTCAGTGTCTTAAATTCACTATTATTTCTATGAATGTGACGAGTCTTTAAAAACTCTACCATTATCCAGGACACGATATCTACACCATTAATTAATTAATTAGTAAAGATTTGATTGTTTGTATTGAATAGGCTCCGAAACTACTGATTCGACTAGAAACATTGAGGCGTGGTATTTTCAAAATAGCAAAATAAATTTTTGCTTTACAAACGTGTCATGATGGACTGCTATTCCATAATCGAAGGTGTAAATGCCTACAAAAATTGTAAATTCCACGCCTCAATTCTCAATGCTCCTGAATAGAATGTACCTACTACTGCTATTTCTATTTATTTATATTAACCGGCAGACAGTGGTGACTGAGTTTGTTGCGGCGCTTCTTCTCAGCACTTGCCAAATGTTGGTCTCGAAGCGCTGGTAGGGTAAAAAGATTATGAGACATGTAGAGGCTCCTTAAGAGCAAAATGACGATTTGTAAGAACTATTTATTAGTCTAAACAAATAAAGAAATTTTGACTTTGACTTTGACTTTGAATGTTTCACTTCAATGTAATAAGATAATAAGGTGAATTTGTTTATGTCTAACGCATAAATAAATAGAGCCGCATTTAAAATTATCATACCAAAAAATATTATGTGATAAGCAAGAAGATCATGGATGTTCCCTTCAATTTTGTTTCCGAAACTCAATATCCCTTTGCCTTTTGCCCTTTGCGTTAATTGGAGTATTACGAGTATCCACTTGTTGCCTCATCCATCATAAACCTCATCGTTTTGCTATTTTTAGAAACAGTACATTAAATATTACACACACATACACACCTTTTGTGTAACTTAGTAGGTTTTACTCTATTATTATAATACTAGCTTTCCGCCCGCGGCTTCGCCCGCGTGGAATTTTTTCTGTCACAGAAAAACTTTATCGCGCGCGTCCCTGTTTCAAAAACCGGGATAAAAACTATCCTATGTTCTTTCCCGGGACTCAAACTATCTCTATGCCAAATTTCATCAAAATCGGTTGCGAGGTTTAAGCGGGAAAGCGTAACAGACAGACAGACAGACAGAGTTACTTTCGCATTTATAATATTAGTTGGGATGAATAACATTTATGTTATCATTGAGCGTCAAATATGGTTCTACATATTTGGGCACGATCTAAATATAGTCCACCCACAGACGACCTATCAAAGAAATAAAACGTAGTAATAAAATATTTCCAATAAAATTGCTATCTTTCCAATTTTTCCAATAAATATGAAATCTGAATCTTTCTTTCTATATTATTTCTTTCTATTCTAAGAATCTTTCTTTCTTCATTCATCATCAACAGATCCTTTAGTCTCCCCTGCAGGAACATGACCCTCTCTAATTTACCAGAGTCAAATGGAAGATTTGGTCGTCTCTCCCCACACTAGCCTGGTTGGGGAGGTAATGTACAAATGGCTGGAAATAAAACTAATCATCTTGTGACTTTTCCCACATCTCGTTCCCACCGCTGCAACACCTGTGTTGCCAGGATCTATAGCTTGTTTAATCATTTATTTATTTATTTAAGGACAACCAACAAAACATACACCATACATTCACAGTTTCCTTATAAATAAATTAAGCTAAGGTGTTGCCTTAATTAAAGGTGCCACGACATGCACAGAATGTTGGATAACAATAACGCCGCCAAAGTGGCAGAATGCAAAACAATGAATTATTAACTAACTGTCGGAGTATACAATTCAGAAAGGGTTATGCCCACTTAGTATGGGACCTTTGGCCTGAGGTGGACAGACATTACAGCATGTAATTTGTTATTTATTAAGTAGTCTATACCAGTAAGAAACAGAATATAAATATCATTTTGTATCCAAGTCCTTAAAAAAATTTTTTTTTGCTTAAGACTAGAAAGGTTAGAAGCAAAACAAAACACCATTTTTTATTATTATTATTATTTTAATCTGACTCATGGGTCAACAAAATATTGTATAGGAACTAGGCAGGTGGAAATACATGTTCCTGATACCTTGCCCAGCTCAAAAACCACAAAATTGTCATAACATGAGCACAGCAACCTACTGTTATTCGGCCAATATAAGGGCAAATGAATCCTCGTCCCATCATGTGTTTGTTGGGGCTCCACAGCATGTGTAGCAGCTCGATCAGCTCACTGCCATCAGGGATGACATATTTGGTCAGATCCCCGCAGCTGAAACAAAGAAATTAATTATGGTATCATTCAAATTCATTCTTTAAGATGTTGAGATATGATGTCAATAATTTTTATCTATCAGTAAGACGTATTTGTATAGAAAAAAATATACACTGTTGTGTGCCAATCATCATCATCAGCCCTTTACAGTCCACTGCTGGACTATGAGCCTCCTCCACTATAGTGGAGGGTTTTGCCATAATCTCCATAATGTGTGCCAATGTCTTTAATAAAATATAATGAAAATAATTATGAAAAAACTTACTTGATGAGGTGAAATCTGTTCCATTATTACATTATTTTCGAATATGTGATTCTCTTTCCGTGTTAATATGCAGTCTATGGAACGTATTTGTAACAAAGATAATCCACGTTAACTGTGACCAGTGCTAGTGGTGCTTCTTAAAAAAAAGGTTTTATTAGGATTATGGTAATCTACGGTAAAGGTAGTTGATCAAATACATTGTAAAAGGTATTCAACAAGTCCACACGCTCATTCAATAACTTACCAGCTGAGGAGTCATCCACTGACGTTATAACCAACCGAACTTAATAAGCTCTAGGCTATGTCGCCTCCTCTGCATCATGTCAGCTATACAATTGATACATATCATAGGTTCCTCATGAGATTGAGGAATTGCTGGTTGCATTATCCAAAATCGGGCTGGGGTTAACATTGGGGCTCGGGTCGGAGTCCATACGTAAGCCGTGGTCGGCGTTTAGGCAAGGTTCGATGTCCGAAAGTGAGTCATTGGTCATTGGTTGAGTGAGATTCGTAGTTCGAGAGTATGCCAGGGTCATCGGGAAGGGAAGCATCGAGGACCATGGTCAAAAAAATAAAGTCGTCAAAAGGGAAACTTATACAACACTCTTCTGCTTTTATTTTGGCAAAGACTTGGTTTTGAGAAATAAACAACACTCACGATGAAAAATACAAAACAAAGCGAATGACAGATAACAGCTGTGACAATATTTTCAGTGTTGCCATGCTAATAATGTGGTGATGAATAAAAATAATCGATATAAAAATCGATTGTATTTTTGATGACTCGAAATAAGGTGTATAATAAGGTGTGTGTGAAATAAGGTTTCATTTAGTTATTTAAATATTTTGGTAGTGTTATTGGAATATTAAAAAGGTTTTATAAATGTCATTTTAATGAATACGTATTTAAAAAAAATACTACTTGTCATAGTCGAAAAACAATCGATATGAATCGATTCTTACCGATAAGATTCATTTTGGCAACACTGAATTGAGTGTTAAAGACAGGAAGTTGTAATTATCACATAAAGTACTATTTATATTGGATTTTTATAAAGGCAAATTGATACAAAGTTACACTAAGTGAATAATTTAAAAATTAATTAAAAATTTTTGGCAAATTCATATTTTCATTAGCAGCTTGTCCACGCCAGGCCAGAAATGAACATTGTCCTTTGTTTTTTGAATTTACGTAGCGAAGATGACATATCATGGCTGGCCCCGGATGAACGTGACAGGTTGCTAAATTTTATTGTGACTTAATCCTGTTGATAGAGGAGAAATGACCCATATTCGTCCTAAAACCATTTGCCTTAAACGGCATATACCTGGACAACCAAGCTAGTTTGAAGGGAACATTGAATTTTATCTGTTTAGCGAGATCAGGACAATCTATGTACCAATTTATTATTTTATACAGGAATATAATATCCAATATTTTCCTGCGGTCTTCCAAGCTATTCAGTTTAAAATAATTTAGGCGTGTATTGTAACTTGGGAGCTGTTTCGCTAACTTATGTTGATATGACAAATGCCAAAGAAATCTCTTTAGAATTGATTCAACTCTGAGTTTATGTATTTCATAAAAAGGAGTCCAAACAACACTACCATACTCTAAGCCCGACCGAACCAGTGAGTTGAAAAAAGCAATTTTGCTAGATGCTTTCCTGAAATCCCGACAATTTCTAAGTATGAAACCCAGCAACTTAAAGCCTCTTGTGACTATTTTATCAATATGCACGTGAAAACGCAGTTTATTATCATCTTAGCTAACATAATGTAGTTTCATTGAGTTACGATTTAGTGACAAAAATATCAATGCTACTTGCACTTGTCTACCTTAAAACCAGTCTATCATCCTAGCATAATAACAATTTTGCAAGTTAGAGCTTTATGATCCGGCTGTGTCAGCGTAAGCCGAGCGTTCGGTAAGTTCGTAACGAATTTACTGCGCGAGCGCTCGAAGCGCGTCACGGCGGCTTAGGGGTTAACAGGGCTGTCAAACCAGGCCCGGAGTAGTAAGCCAACCCTTCTGTTGGAAAGATTTGGTTATAAATGGATTTCTTGGAAAACCATTGTTTTGGCGATTGACTATTTTCAACAATGGAGTGCTTACCATGAGTTTAACGTTAGTGTGCTTGCAAGCGAGTGCGTCAAAAAAAGCTATGAAGATTTTAGTTCTTGAAAGTAGCCGCTAGGGGCGCTCTGTACACAATCTGTCATTTATTTACGCAGTCGCTAGCGAGCACAGTAAACTCATGGTAAGCATACTGGACACCTTTAAAATTTTAGGTCTTAGTGACAGAGTTTGATAAAAATTACAACCGTACCGTGAACCGTATTTTTAGTACCTACTCTATAAAACACGCAAATCGTCATTATTTACTTCATGTCCATTTGTCAATTTTCCGTAAGAATTGATAGTGTTATTGATGTTAAGTTTAGTGTAGGCACAGGTACATTTTAACTGAGGCCCAGAACAGACGGTGAAACGCAACTGCAACAAAACTGCAACTGCTAGTTACTTTTAAGTTGCATCTAAGTTTCTGCCATAGCGTCCGTTGAAAGACCACACATGACGCGACCAGTTTGAAACTTTCAGTTTCAGTTTCATTCATCAGAATCATCCGAAAGTTGCAGTTTCGTAGCAGTTGCGTTTCACCGTCTGTTCTGGGCCTGACAGTGCGAAGAAAGTGTTGTTATATTTCTATATTGTTAAAGTGTTGTTATATTATACTAGCTTTCCGCCCGCGGCTTCGCCCGCGTGGAATTTTGTCTGTCACAGAAAAACTTTATCGCGCGCGTCCCTGTTTCAAAAACCGGTATAAAAACTATCCTATGTTCTTTCCCGGGACTCAAACTATCTCTATGCCAAATTTCATCAAAATCGGTTGCGAGGTTTAAGCGGGAAAGCGTAACAGACAGACAGACAGACAGACAGACAGACAGACAGACAGAGTTACTTTCGCATTTATAATATTAGTTGGGATTAAGTAAATAAGAACATTGTAGAGTCCACATTTCACGATTTGTGGTTGTCACTAAGCGATGCTTTTAATGCTCAAGTTGAGTCTTGTCTTATGAATATGCGCCTTATTATACTGAGTAAAGTTTGCACAATAACTCCTCGAGGTGGACCTCACCCGAATAAACTACTCTTAAAACTTTAAGTTCAGTTAACTCTTGTAACGGAGTAAAATGCTTTGTTTTAATGGCCGTTAAAGGTGTAGTTAGTTGTTAGTTGTATTCGTTACTTAAACCTTGGCATACAAACATAATATTGTTATTCTCGATGGTAAATACTACTGTTGGTACTCCTTTAAGGACAAAAGTAAATCAATACGATGGAGCGACAGCATTTACGACAAAGGTTAGTAAACAGTACATACGTATTTGTAGCTGCACGTTAAATAATGCGTCAAAACAAGGTGGTTTTCTACCAATACCCTGTTTTAACGGTCCGAGCCTCCAAAATGATAAATACTAATTTATTTTGAAATAGTTTAATACAGTTGTAGGGTGCAATAACGCACTTTATCAAAACAATTTCTTCACTACATGCGATGTAAATAAACAACTGTAATTTGAATTAATAATAAGGTGCTTACCTATATTCCAAACAAGCAATTAAATGAATTAAACCCACGTGTACAAATTTCCATAAAATATAGCTTTACGAAGGACTCGTACGAAATAACATGATATTCAAATCATATGAATCTCGCAAATGGTCCTTTGTTCGGCCCACAGATGGCGCTGTACCGAGCCAATACACCGCGCGTATTCAATTATGCAGTAACAATATTAGTAGTAACGGTGTTATTGCTGAGGCATTGTGCCTGAAATATTGCATTACGAACGGTAAAAGGACTTTGCGTAGCAAATTTACTGCGATATCGCTAATTTATTTGGGAATGTGTTATTTGCAGCTCACAATAATTTGGACGCGGTATTATGAAGATTATAATAAATTGTTACTGAAATCCACATTGATTTATGATATGATTTCGCGTAGTTCTGTCGAGCTAAGCCTACTAAATAGATATTATTATCAATTTATTTGTTAAGTTCGATTATTAATATTATAATTTAATTAACTAAGGCTGAGTTTCACCATATTACTTTAACTTTAACAAACGTCAAAAATTTGTCTAACTACATAAAAAAAACACCGATTATTGTTATAGTTATTACGGTTAAATTTAGGTGGTGCAACTCTGCCTAATTGTTTTTGTCTTACTAATTTCTTTTTATCTTTCCTTGTCATTTGAATACCACAAAGTCATGATAGAGGGTAAAAGAAAAAATACCGAAATTGAACTCCATTATTGTGGATGATCGATTGTGAGATTTGATCAAACAAAAATACCGTTTTAGATGTAAAAATCTAGCTCTCAGTTTGGAACTGAGTGACAAAATAATAACATCCCGGGATTGTGCGGGAAAGTAACTGAACGGAGTGTCTTCACACAAAAATATTTCCATTCGAATAAAAGTAATATCAAACAAAAGCAAAAGGGTGAAAATAGTTCCCACATTTACACACTATACTATAGTATACTAATCTATTATTATACAAAATGTCGCAGATCGAAACTTACTTTGCATTCGGAATCGGAGGATTCAATTTTGGAGATAACCGGGGCCAGATAAAACGGTTTTGAATCGAGATTTTGTATCGAATTGATTTGAACAAGTGATATTTAAATAACTGGGGCGCTATTGCTATAAGTAACTTCCGTAGTTCCGTACCATTTTATAGACTTTTATTACATTCTCTGGAATTTCAATATGACTGAGTGAGATGGAGGTCTTTGTGGAAATCCTTGGGGGAGGCCTTTGTCCAGCAGTGGACGTCATTCGGCTGAAACAAACGAGTAAGATGGAAATGCCTAACGTATCACAATTTAGGCAGTTATTGTCTTCTTTTTCTATCAATGTGAATCTTAGTATTTAATTTCATTGTAATTTTAAGTACGGACAGTTACAGAAACTAGCGTTATACTCAGGATCTAAAACAGTTAAGTTTTACAATCGTCTTAATAGGCACATCCTTAAAGTACAAACACCTCAATTAAATTGATTAAATTCTTTGAAAACAAATCAATAATTTTAAAGTTATTAAAATCTAAAAACTCAAACAGTACCAACTGTTTGAACCTTTATAAACACTGGATACATTAAAAAACTGATAACTGTTAAAAAATTACTAATAGCCTTGCAGGGTCCTGTGGAAAACTCCAAACAAAATATTAAACCAGACCAGACCAAACCATTCATAACAGGGCCACCAAAAGTTAGTTTTTATCGTCCCAAACTTGCTTTGACATGTTCATCGGTTACCGACTAAATTCATCGCTATTTGAACTGTCGGAATTTTCACGATGTTCGAAACTTTCCGGACATGCAACTGAAAGGTGAAGAGTTTAAAATTGTGTATGATTATTTATAGTTTACAAATTGTAATGATTAGTAGATAATTTCATTGTATGGAAAATAATATTGAAAAGTTGATTTTCATTGACCTATTGCTGTGCATTGCAAATTAACATGGAAATAATTGGGGGAGGCCTATTTTCAGCAGTGGCCGTCCTATGGCTGAAATGATGATGCATTGCCAGGATACATAGCTTGAGTTACTTGAGCCAGAAATCACAAATTATTTAAAGAGCATATTCCAGCCATAAGATCTTAGGTGCTAAAGTAAAACCACTTCTGCTTTGTCCCAATTTTAATGTGACATTTTTGTTTAATGTGACAATTTTGTTAAGTTTTTGCATGCCGACATTCGGTAGAGCACGCATGCACTTACAAACTGCTTTATGTATAATTTGAACAAATATGTAGGTATGTAGCGTGTCTCTTACGAAAATAAATGATTTCTATTTCTATTTCCAAAATGCAAAGAAATCCTACTGATGCTAAATGTATTTTTTTTAGTAACAATCATCCATCGACTCTCTTTTTCTCTCTGTTGCTTTTGCGCAAAACAGAACAGATTTTATTGAAAAGTAGCAGGGCTGGGTTGCACCATCTTACTTTAACTTTGACAAATGTCAAGAGTCTGTCAAACTCCATACAAAAAGCACCGGTTATTGTTATAGTTAAGTGGTGCAACTCGGCCTAAAACCGAGGGAAAAACTATATTATGATTGTTTTATTTGGATTTTTAATGGTCGACTGCGATAGAATTTCTGTGACAGACGCATTCACGCATTCAAAGCCGCGAGCAAAAGTTAGCTGTATTGATAAAGATCAAAAATATAAAACAGAAAGTGCTGATTGATAATATAATAAATGGCGCATCGAGCCACGAGCCACTCAGCGAGATTGCAATCGAGTAAAGCGCATGTTTTGCAAATCGCCACCGACACTGCCGCTGGCACTGCCACTGCCGCTGGCACTGCCACTGGCAGTCGTCGATGAATATCATTTATTATTTATTCACTCACTTATATTGCTCTGTGAGACCCACTATCGAGGTAACCGCTCGACTTCATCAAAGCAATCATATTGTAAGTTATTTTACTGAAGATATTTATAGAACTAAGTAAAATAACTTCGTCTGTATCTTTTTGATAAAAAGTAACTAAACCATGCGCTAGTCTGATGTGGGTAGGAGATTATTTACGCTGCAATTTTGCATAAAAGTTTAAAAGATTTTTATTGAGACTTCAGAATAATATTTTGATTTTTAACTTTCGCGTTCCATTTCAATTCAAATAGTAAGACACGGGTCTTAACGTGACGTTTATTAATGAGTTACATTTTGTACTCACGGCTTGACGTTTTGGCTGTGATGCTGCAGTGATGATGCAGATGCCGTGAGTATATAATGTAACTCATTAATAAAAGTCGCGTTATAAAAAATTAAAATAAAATTCATTTATTTTTGCAAATAGGCTTTAAAAAAGCGCTTTTACACGTCCCAATATTAACCCTACCACTGCTTCGGGACAATAAATGGGCCAGTGCTGAGAAGAAGCAGCGCAAGAAACTCAGTCACTATTGTCAGCCGTTAAGACCCGTGTCTTACTATTTTAATAAAATTTTGAATCAGCAATAGCAATAGCTGTCAACAGTCAAACCATTTTTGTGACAAAAAATCAAGTCTAGATAACGTTCGTAAATCCCACACAAGAAAAAACGAACTTAAAACGTAAGCTCACCGCCACCGCAGTGCATGCTCGGTGCCCAGACCCGCTCCAGTGACCGCAAAGAACTCCGGCACTTACCTGGAACGATTAAACAATGCGGTTAGTTCATGTTAAATTAAGGAGACGGCACATTATATACGAGTATGTTACTATAGATATATCAGTCGGCCGTTTGGTGTAGTGGTTCAGAACGGACTACTATGCCGAGAGGTCCCGGGTTCGATTCCCGGCCGGGCAGAAATTGAAATGATGAATTTTAATTTCTGTGACGGGTCTGGGTGTGACTATGTATAATATTTATGTGTTTAAAAAAAAAGTACTCGTATATAAGTAGTATATCCGTTAAGCTAGCACCCATAACACAAGCATTAAGTTGCTTACTTTGGGGCTAGCTGGCGCTGCCTGTGTGAAATTGTCCAAAGATTAATTGTCCAAAGATTTATAGATCTAGCTTTTAACTCAGTCATTGCGGGGTATGGGAGCGGCATGGGATGTTCTGTAACGTCAAACACCAGCAAAATTTCTGATATATTTCACTGTGTTAAGCGCTAATACTATAGCTACTATGTGTGCCAGCTTCTGCCCGCAAATCCGCGTGTGGAAGCATACTGTTAGGTATAACATTGTAAAATTAGTAAAAATCCGGCCAGTAGTTTTGCATGAAAACATCATACTCAGCAGCTCAGATGAATATCTGAAATGCAAAGGGTCGCTACACCGAAATTCTTTCTTGGTGTAAATTTAGACTTGCTGAACAAAAACTTGCTCCACAAACAATTTTAAGCAAAATCTACGTCGGTTCCTTCTTAGGATTAATATTGTTTCGTATGTCAATCATTTATTTGCAATTAAACTGGTGTCATTTGAACATGAAAATCGTCATAAAATAACATTTTCACAAACTCTCTCTTGGTGTAAATATAAGACTTGCTGAACAAAAACTGCCTCTAAAATTTTAAGCAAAATCCACGTCGGTTCCTACTTTGGGAGAATACCCTGGAGTCACAGGTGTTCCGGGCTGGCTCGGCAGACACTGCACTTCTATATCGCACGTGCTAGATTATTCATTGGATGAGAATTCACCGCTTTTCTATATGACTTAGAATAAAATAGAATATTTGGAAAAGGGTAAAAATAATTTATTGAAAAAATAAATAAAAGGTACTTCAAAAAATCTAAAGAAATTAATCTACACCGAAGAAACTCTTTGCCTGCATTTCACATAGCGGTAAGTGATGATCAGGTCGAAGGTGGAAGCGAGCTTCATCTTCAATGGAACTGTCCGAACCCAACAATGCTGTTAACATTGCAGTTATGGCGTCAGAATTATGATGCATAGCTATAATGTATAACTGACCATCTTACTTCAAAGGTGTACCTAGTATCATTAAGCTATAGAATATAGGTATAGTATGATTGAATTTCAAAACGATGCCCAAGCACAGTAGCTGTTTCAAGTTTTGATTCATACCTGCGTCTAGTTGCAACACATAATTAATGTGTGAATTTCATAAACCCTACGATTTTCTCCGTTGGAATTTTAGAACCATACCATACATCAACTATTTTATTATTAAGACATACAGAGTCTCAGAATGCATCCCGGAATAATTCTTTAGCAAGAAAGCTAGATACGTTCGCTCCCGTCAGGGCGGGTTTCGAGTTTCATACGTTTTGGCCAAAATATACCTTTTGTTATTCTTGAGACTTATGAAGATTTTAAATTTAATGTCATTCGAAATAAGCATGCAAATACTACGTCATGATCAAATACAGTCAGCGTCAAATAGTTCGTGACATCCAAAGTAGTCAATAAGTTCGCAACACGTTTGTTACAATGAGGGCTATCGTTTTTATACTTAACAGTTGGCACCCCTGGCGATTGACAGGACCTTACTCTACAGTGGCGCCATCTTGATGAGTGCAAATGCGCTAGTCCTCCTACCACTTTAGCGCTCACCAGTTGGCGCCACTGTCTTCGCGACTAGCAAGTGACAGGACCTTACTCTACAGTGGCGCTAACTGGTGAGCGCTAAAACGATAGCCCTCATTGGAATAAGGTTGTGTTGTCAACAGCTTTTAGCCACTTTGGGTGTGAAAAACTATTTGACACTAAGGCTGGGTTGCACCATCTTACTTTGAATGTAACAAACGTCAGAAATCTGTCAAACTCCATATAAAAATCACCGGTTATCGTTAAATTAACGGTCAAAGTTTGGTGGTGCAACTCAGCCTTACTGTATGACGTCTGTCGATAACATTAATTATGTCGATTACATAACAAATGAACAAAACGAGCGCACCATCAATCATAATGATTACGCAGTGCACCCGTGACGTCACTAAACAGCTGACAGCCGTAATTTAATGGTACTTAATCAGCGGACACCTGACAGCGCGTGATGCATGCGCCTTTCATTACTGCTAAAGGTGCGCTACACTACATGATGTGAACTACTAACAGTGATTCATCATCATCATCATCAACAGCCCTTTACAGTCCACTGCTGGACTATGAGCCTTCTCCACTATAGTGGAGGGTTTTGCCATAATCCCCATGCTTGGCAGGCGGGTTGGAGATCGCAGTTTGAAAGATTGATGTTTTTCTCTCTGTTTGATATGTAGTCCCTAAGTCGCTACTACGACACTACACTACAGTGATTATTTTACTTGAAAATGCCACTTGAACTGGTGGTTCAGTTAAAGGATTTACAAGGGCAAATTCGTTTTCAGGTTCGAATTCTGCTGGAGGCAAATGTGTAATGACTGCAAGTACTTATAGGCATATTTAGATATTTTATAACGAATGTCTATATAGGATTACCTTGTATGAAACAATGCATGAGGATATAAAAGGGGATTGAACTGATGGAAAATAGTCGTTACTATCTGTATTTTAGTGGCAAAATTATAATTTTAAACTTTAACTTCTAAACCTAATTCAAAATGAAGCCGCTATGTTGACAAGTTTACAAGAATGACTTTAAAAATGTTATTTGTTTGATTCTCAGCCTTCTGGAATTGACACGTGAAAGTGTATATTTGTAGTGTGGATTTAACTGAAACTGCTCGATTAACGGTAAAACGATTACACGAGTTACCGACACGTCGCATTCGAAAATGTGCCAGTTTTAATCATCGGGACGTTTCAATGGACAGATTATTTTGTTTAATGCAAAAATATCAATGTAAAATGGTTTGTTCCGAGCGTTTACGGCATTGTGCAGTTTTAATGGGGTTATGTCAGCATGTTTTGGGGTGTAGTATTTAAATATGAAGCGACGAGTCAGAAGATCATAAAAATTATTCGGTTCGGGATCAGCATTTAAAAAAGCGTATTTGTACGCCCCGTATATTTGATTCAACTTCTGCTTTGGGAAAATACTGAGAGTTCATCCAAAGAGAAGTACAAGAAACTTAGTGGGTGACTTCCTATGATAAGCCAAAATTAAGTGTCTAATCTAGTCTACACACCAAACCCAAACCAAACCACCCAAATCAAATCAAATCAAAATATCATTTATTGCATTGCATTACATGTGGTTTGATAGTTGGTGAATGGTAGGGCAGCGCATCACATGCACCCTGCAAGGGCATAGCAAGCATTAAGTATACATTTTACAAAATAAAAGAAGAAGTTACAATTTTAGATCAGTAGTAACAATTATTAATTATGTTATTTAATTATATTTCATTTAATAATATATTTATTCAATTTTAAATTTATTGCAGCCTAGTATAATATTCATCAATTTTGTAAAAACACTTATCACATAGAAAAACATTTACACCCACCGACATGAGTCGACTTTTTGACATGTCAAAATTCATAGAAAGTTCAAGTGTTCCACATACCTAATTCTTTTGAAATAAAGCCCCCGACACCAAGCCTCCTGTCGGCGGGTTTGGTGTATAGAGTTCTTAAAAGCCTTAGAGGGCTATAGTTTACAATAAAGAATTTACCATGTTTTAGACTAATTCCAGACAGTAATAATGGATCCTTCATTATTTGTCGATTTGTCACAACTAGTTTATGAAACGCATTCGTTTCTATTAGCCATGTAGGTAGTATGAAAATAATTCACCGTTGATTGATGATTGATTCATTAAAAGCACTCATTTATGAACAGTTAAATTACACAGTTAAAGAGAATGATGGAATGTAGTCAGGTAGAGAACAGCTTGCTTGTCAAATTAAAAAGTTAAGTTTTGCTGCTGAACATAGGCCTCCCCCAAGGATTTCCACAACGACTTCCAGGCACGTGCTATATCGTCGGTCCACCTAGTTGTGACAGCTAACTCGATTGAGTATGAATGATGAATAGAATAGTGACTGAGTTTCTTGCGCTGCTTCTTCTCAGCACGTCATTTGACTGAATCGAACTAAGTTAAAATTTTTTTCGTATGTGTACTGTTCGTTCTCCCCCCGCTACAGCCTAACGAGAGCAGACAGGCAGTTGTCAACGCTAATTATCGGCCGTTTAGCTAATTACTGCAGTAATGACGTGTGGCCTTAATGCCAGCTTTTAACGCGATTTTCATTCGGTTATAAGCATTTAGAGTTATTGAGTTGGTTTAAACGCTGTTTGCAACTCTGCAGTGATTAAGCTGGATTGCTCTAACGAATTACAAATGGGGGTAACTTTATTTGGAGGTTTACTGAACTCTTGTACACATTTACCTAATGATTTACCATGCTAAAGTGCATTGATAAGAAATAAATAATATCTGTTTATATTAAGTAATCAAAGTAGTGTTTAAGTCAATTGCTTTCAGTTTTAGTAAAATAGGTTTTCTTTAATATGAGCTGAAAGAATTCTAGAGTAAGACCTCTAATAATGATTCAAGCAGACCAAAATCTTTGGTTTCTATAATACCTAATTAACTAAAAAATAATTTCAAGTAAAAATCCACGACAGTAGGTTTAAGTATACCTATTTAAAGATCAAAAGGTAGCAGTAACCCTCAATCGTTCATTTCGTTAACCGCAATTATTCTGGATCAAAGTGGAGTACTATCTTAAGACTCCCAAGGCGCCATCTTGAAACAGAGCTGCTTAATTTATTAAAACCCTCCAGAACTAAATGGAAAGTTTTCACCGGGATCACTTGAGTAAAGTGCATCTCCCTCCAGGGAACTCCAGATGTTTTCAGTTTCAATGCTTCACTCCGATATAATGAGTTTAGCTACAGACCAATAAATTGAAGGATATTTTAACCAAAACAATTTATGGCCGTTTGGTGTAGTGGTTCGGAACGGACTACTATGCCGAGAGGTCCCGGGTTCGATACCCGGCCGGGCAGAAATTGAAATGATGAATTTTAATTTATGTGACGAGTCTGGGTGTTATTAGGTATAAAAAGTACCTACCTATGCATTTACAAAAACAAGTATTTAAGTATGTTTATATCCGTTGTCTAGTACCCATAATGCAAGCTTTGCTTAAGGTTGGGACTATTAGAAGCGTAGTGTAAAATGTCCAAGGATATTTATTATTATTTATTTATAGCTTGTGTGTTTTTGATGTTACAATTGAATTGGTGTTTCTTTGCGAGATCGAATCAGAAATGAGGAGATCCGTAAACGAACAAAAGTCGCTGACATAGCCCGACGGATTAGCAAGCTGAAGTGGCAATGGGCAGGGCACATAGTACGCAGAACTGACGGCCGATGGGGCAGAAAGGTTCTGGAATGGAGGCCGCGTACCGGAAAACGCAGCGTGGGACGTCCACCTACAAGGTGGACCGACGACATCGACATGAATTGAATAAGTAATACGGTTTGGACTGTCATTATCATACCTGTGTTGTAAAAGTGTTATTATTTGATTTGAACTAATGGAGCTACTAGTATAGATTCGTCAACCTTATGTTGAATTCCCACGCCGGACAAACTGACAACGCACTATTTTCTATGTAGTATTGATACTAAAGGCAATTAATTAGCCTGACTGTCGAAAATGTTCAATTTTATCTTTACTTATCTATCTGCCACGTCAAAGTGGACCGATGACCTCAGCAGCCCTAGTAGGAAGGCGCTGTATGCAGGCCGCTACCGGGCAATATGGATGACATTGGGGGAGGCCTATGTTCAGCAGTGGACGTCCTGTGGCTAAAATGATGATGAAGATGGCACGTCAAGACTGATTAAAACAACCCTGTGACTGGTTACTTAGACCATTACTAAAGACGCGGCCTCAATTATCCAAGACACACGATAAATACCTCCTGAAATAGCATATTAAGTTGGTCATTAACAAAAACACTAAGAACTTATTCGCACCATTGCCCGCGCTCGGACAATACCATTCCCACCAAAACAAATCCCGGGGGCCGTACGTTTCAATTGGGCAGGACCCTACGGCAAATTGCCGCTGTTTACCGAATGCCCCACAAAGAGTGTAATATAGGAGATAATTTGGGCCTTTAGAGACACACGGCTTAGCGTTGTGTACATCACATTTTAGTTAATTCCTTCCGTGTTTAGCTACACACGTTCTTAATTGACAGCTTCTAATTGTGGATATTCTTTCCTTCAGTGAATGATCTACCATCCCACAATAAAAGATTTTTTCAACAGTGGACGGTTTATGGTTGAAACGAATGGACTACATGAGATTAGTGATGGCATACTAGATTATTAGGAGACCTGCTCAGATTGGAAACTAAAGTATCAATTGAATCCATTTCTTTGAGTAAAACTACCCCCAATGTGTCTCATTTTACTTGTAGTAGAATCTAATCAGAAATCAATCTAATTAGCTCAAAACTACTTCTATTACATTATTATAATGTTGAATTCCACCACCTTTACATTGCCACCAATGTTACGTTTAAAATACAGGGCGGAATTTCGTAATGCCGCCAGGAGGGAAAGTACTCTTAATACTGTAGATAGAAAATTTTACTGAAAGAAAACATTCCTTTATTTTTTGAAAAGAAAAAGAACTGCTATCAAAGATTTTTGAAAAATTTTCGAAACTTCACTACCATACCATACAATTTTCTGTAACATAATTGAAATTATTTAAGATTTCATGGTTTTCCTTTCATTTGATTTATCAAGTTTGTTAGAGAGATTTCATCCTTATATCCCTAACAATCGATGAAATAAAAATACAGGCTGTAATTTTTAATTGGTTCGATTCCCGGGTGTGGCAAGCAAATTTTTGGAAATCTTTGAATGCAGTTCTATTTCTTTTCAAAAATAAAGGAATGTTTTCTTTTACAAAAAAAAAACTATTTACAATAATATTACGAGTACTTTCCCTTCAGGTGGCATTACAAAATTCCACTCTGTATACAAATACGTTTACCCCGTCACACACAAAACAAAGGCTTACTCATATTATACATGTTTTAACATCGCAGTAACCACTCGAAAATTCGTGTACTGCCTCGGTTTTATAATTAAGCTATCATATCAAACTCGCGTGGATTTAAATTTCAATTAACTGTATTTTGCTTGCATTAATATTAAACAGTTGATGGTTTCATCCAAACTGTTCAATAAACTGAAATAAAATTTTGTATAATGCGTGTCTATTGCAACTGATTGGTACTTTGGGCTGATTATTATGATTAAATTAATATGTATTGAATGCCTGCCAGCAATGTTATTACCACGAGACGTCGAAATTGATAAAGGATAGTGCCAGGGTCTGGACCAAGTGCTGCCCAGAATCAACCCATAGTGCATTTTGTTCCTCAGGCCAATACTAATGTGTAAACCGAAGCGCACTGCAATCTATCCCTGGAGTTAAGAGAAAAAAAGAGTTTTGTTTTGAAATATTTACATACAAAATATCATCGATATATACGTACTACGCATAAGATTTCGTGATTTTGGCATTAAATAACACTCGTTATGTTGAACTTAACCATACTGCATCCGTACACCTTACTTTAGTGCGACTTAGACATTATTTATAAGCGATCTAGCGCTGTTGCAATAGTTTGGTTAGTTGACAGAAATCATTATTTCCAAAATGAAGCAAGAAGTTTTAGTTCTCTATCCTTCCGAAAAATCAATTTATTGGTGTATTACAATCGATTATTGAAGTTATTTTAAGCTAAAACTTCTTGCTCCATTTTGGAAATAATTAATTTCGGTCAAGTAATCAAACTACTGCAACAACGCTTGATCGCTTATAAATAATGTCGAAGCCGTACTAAAGTAAGGTGTACGGATGCAGTATGGTTAAGTTCAAAATAGCGAGTGTTATTTAATGCCAAAATCGCGAAATCTTATGCGTAGTAGGTATACATCGATGATATTTTGTATGTAAATAATTCCAAACAAAACTCTTTTTTTCTCTTAACTCCAGGGACAGATTTCAGTGCGCTCCGGTTTACAAATTAGTATTGGCCTGAGGAACAAAACTCACTATAGTTTCATTCTGGGCAGCACTTGGTCCAACTTCCATACATGGATTGGCACTGTCCTTTGTGGGCGTAAAACATTTATTTAAAATATTATCTCTCGTTTAGAATACTACAAAAGTTGATTTTCCTAGGAAATTTATAAATTTGCGGATCTCGTTCGTTCGTTCGTTCGTTTCAGCCGAAAGACGTCCACTGCTGGACAAAGGCCTCCCCCAAGGATTTCCACAAAGACCGGTCCTGCGCCGCTTGCATCCAGGTACTTCCCGCGACCTTCACCAGATCGTCGGTCCACCTAGTGGGAGGCCTGCCCACGCTACGTCTTCCAGCTCGTGGTCGCCACTCAAGAACTTTCCTGCCCCAGCGGCCATCAGCTCTTCGAGCTATGTGCCCCGCCCACTGCCACTTGATTTTTGCGATTCTGCGGGCTATGTCAGTCACTCTGGTTCTCCTACGGATCTCCTCATTTCTGATTCGATCACGCAGGGAATCTACTTAGTTATTTTCCGGTGACATATCTACTTGTTGCCAAAATAGAATCGTTTCGTATTTTAAAATGTGTCAATTGTAGTGAGTGTCAGTGCCAAGCACATAACACTTTGCTTATTTCGTATTCTCACAACAAAACACATGACCGTATCAACAAGATTTGGTGACAACTCTGGTAGCGTTCCAGCAGAAAAACCATAACATTCCGTTTCGATCATTATGCCGAAGCAAATCGAGTTTTTCGCGAGATAAAGACAAACTTCGGGTCTGGCAGTCGACCAAGAGTGGGCCGACATTTTTAAGTCACACGCTGACAGCGGTTATGGACGGTTAAAGTTTGGTTGTATGACGTCATCGTAGAAACAATCGCTGTATAACTTTATAATGACTTGCCTGTATTACTGAATTTCAGCAGGTTAAGATTTAAGTGGGTAGATACTTTTTTAGTTGTAAGTATGCGCGAAAGATTTGTATTTGCATATTAAAATTCGTATAATATGTTAAAACGCAATATAGGATATTTATGGATGGGTATTTGACTTTGTTGTAATTTAAATTGAATGAAATTACCGGTTATTCTATAAAATATTTTCTTTAGGCTTCAAAATATTATTAGCTAGCCCGGACCAGTCTAATTCATTTCAATGAGTCGTTGTATAAATGTTTTATCATTGTAACCTAGAATTATTCACACACTTTTCATAAAACTAGTAAAAAAACCAAAGTGTGTAGAGTTTCGAACACATTCCTCACATGATACTAAATTAAGTAGTATTTCCCACCCAACAATGTAAAGAGGATCTTGCCCATTTTCAGTTATTAGATTTACGTTTAAAATGGTGGAGTTGTGTTGTTCTGGCGCCAAACCAACGATGACGTAAGCGATAAGATTCTAGCGACTACTGTGTCGGGGGCAAATCAACTTAACTGTTCGCTGGCTTGAAAAAAGAAGCTAGATTCCATTTGACCAGTTTACTACTGCTGAAAAGCTGGTTTGTGGACAAATAATTCAGGTTTAGATAAATTAATTTCAGAATGTAGATTACCTAACTCTGATTTATGAAAATATTGCAAGCTCATATCATATCGATTACTTTGTGTGCTGCGTTTATAATATGAATTTAATATTAAACTAAAATTTTGTGTTGTGCTATTAGTTCAATCTATGAATAAATACATCTACACTAATATTATAAAGAGAAAAACTTTGTTTGGTTGTAATGAATAGGCTCAAAAACAACTGGACCGTTTTTAAAAATTCTTTCACCATTCGAAAGCTACATTATCCACGAGTAACATATAGGCTAAATTTTATTTAGGAAAAAAACAGGGTTCCCCAAAATATGTAGATAATGTAGTCCACGCGCGCGAAGCCGCGGGCGGAAAGCTAGTTAATAATATAATTTTCATTCGGGTTAAACGTCCGTACCATAACACTAGTCGTATTTTCAGATATTTTTGTCTCTGTCGTTTTAATCAATACCTATCTCGTTTTATATGAGAGGTCTCTTAGGATTACCAATTTTCTTATTTACTTCTGATGTCACTTTGCTACTTCGGTCAAAGTCAAACTAAAAGTCTGAAAGTGTCACATAAACACATCAAGAACGGTTGCAACTTGATTCATTACCGTTTCAAAGTTATTGGTTTTAGCAACTAAGACTTATTCTACTAAAATAGAAAGAACACTGTAAAAGTTAGTGAAGTAATAAACTTAATTGCGAGTACCATTAAATTTGGTTCACCGCCAAAGCTGGTCTAATAAACATAATCAAATGTAACTAAATGCATTTGTGTTACTTACTGACTGCAGGCTGAATATTAAGGCTGGTTTTAGTGTCACGCGGACTGTCAGTGCGGATCGCTCCGCACAGCCGATCAGTATGAACTGCTAGGGAGCGGAGCGGTTCCTCCGGACCGCATTACTCTAAAACGCTCCCTAGAAGTTCATACAGATTGGCGTGCGGAGCGGGTCCGCACCGGACGGTCCGCGTGACACTAAAACCAGCCTAACTATAACGCTTCAGCCAAACCAACGCGTGCAGCTCGCGTCGGCGATCACTGCACGTGCGTCGTGCATAGATCGCCGCGACCAATGACAGGACGCGATGATGTGAACTCATCGCTACAAAGGGTTATGCCCACTTAGTATGGGGCCTTTGGCCTGAGGTGGACAGACATTACAGCATGTAATTTGTTATTTATTAAATAGTCTATACCAGTAAGAAACAGAATATAAATATCATTTTGTATCCAAGTCCTTAAAAAAAATTTTTTTTGATTAAGACTAGAAAGGTTAGAAGCAAAATAAAACACCATTTTTTTATTATTATTATTTTAATNATATCATAGGTTCCTCATGAGGTTGAGGAATTGCTAGTTGCATTATCCAAAATCGGGCTGGGGTTAACATTGGGGCTCGGGTCGGAGTCCATACGTAAGCCGTGGTCGGCGTTTAGGCAAGGTTCGATGTCCGAAAGTGAGCCATTGGTCATTGGTTGAGTGAGATTCGTAGTTCGAGAGTATGCCAGGGTCATCGGGAAGGGAAGCATCGAGGACCATGGTCAAAAAAATAAAGATGTCAAAAGGGAAACTTATACAACACTCTTCTGCTTTTATTTTGGCAAAAACTTGGTTTTGAGAACTAAACAACACTCACGATGAAAAATACAAAACAAAGCGAATGACAGATAACAGCTGTGACAATATTTTCAGTGTTGCCATGCTAATAATGTGGTGATGAATAAAAATAATCGATATAAAAATCGATTGTATTTTTGATGACTCGAAATAAGGTGTATAATGAGGTGTGTGTGAAATAAGATTTCATTTAGTTATTTAAATATTTTTGGTAGTGTTATTAGAATATTAAAAAGGTTTTATAAATGTCATTGTAATGAATACGTATTTAAAAAAATAATAATTGTCATAGTCGAACAACAATCGATATGAATCGATTCTTACCGATTGGATTCATTTTGGCAACACTGAAATGAGTGATAAAGACAGGAAGTTGTAATTATCACATAAAGTACTATTTAAATTGGATTTTTATAAAGGCAAATTGATACAAAGTTACACTAAGTGAATACTTTAAAAATTAATTAAAAATTTTTGGCAAATTCATATTTTCATTAGCAGCTTGTCCACGCCAGGCCAGAAATGAACATTGTCCTTTATACATGGCATATGATCGTCATCGCGCACGCAGTTTGCACGCGTTGGTTTAGCCGAACCTTCATCATTTCAGCCATAGGACGTCCACTGCTGAACATAGGCCTCCCCCAATGCTTTCCATGTTGATAATAGATTGGTAGCGGCCTGCGTTCAGCGCTTCCCTGCTACCTTTATGATGTCATCTGTCCACCTTGTGGATGGACGTCCCACGCTGTCTTCTTTATCTTTCAAAAGTCTCATACAAGAACTCAGAATAGTTTAGAATTACTTTATTGTTGTAAATGTTTACATAATAATGGTAATAAATTTAAATTGAATTCAAGTTCAGTTGTAAGTTCTCTAAAACAAAGCTCTCGCAAACTAGATTAAAACTTGAATATAGATCAAAATGAATTGGTCATAATATTGATCCCACCAAAAACATTCTGTAAAAAACTAGCCAAGTCTCGTTAGAGCTGCTTATTTATCTCTAAAAAGTAATGAAATCTAGACAAAGTCGTGCCAAGTCTATGATGGTTACTTACTGCGATTTCTTTATTATTATAGTTAATGTTGTGTGACTTGGCCGTTGAAGGGTACAAAATCAGGTGCCATCATGACATCATTGCACCAATCTGTCGCCAGAACCGCTGTCCGCNTTGATGTACTTAAATTTGACTATTCTTACCGTTAGATAATTCCTGGCAATAAGTGGTGACTGAGTTTGTTCCGGCGTTTCTTCTCAGCACTTGCCATATGTTTGTCTCGAAGCGCTGGTAGGGCCCAAAAGATAAGGAGACATGTAAAGTGCCCCATAAGGGCTACCTTTTTCTTTTTTTATTATTTTCTATTGACGTTCATAAGTGCCACTTGTGGTCTAAACTGAATAAATATTTTTGATTTTGATTTTTTTGATTTTGATTATTTTTTCTTCTAATTTCTTTCTTTGTTTTGTATAGCGCTGCAAAAGGCACCCACTGAAAATCAGTGTCTTGGCAGTCACACTGTCAAGATATTACTGAGTGGGTGACCTTTTTTGGCAACTTAGTTATTTTTTTTTTGTGCATGTCTATGTTGCCTGAATTTGTTGTTGCCAAAATAAAGTTATTTTCTTTCTTTCTTTCTTTCTTCTCCACTTGAATCAAATGCAACTAAGTCTTCCTCATTCAACTCTAGGAATAATAAACTAGTTATATCCTCGTCTATTAGTTGTTTATTCATGATTAAACTGAAAAAAAATTAAAATATGATAATGTAATGTACAAACTAATATTATTTAACGGACAAATGCCAATATTCATAAGAAGAAAGAAAGAAAACTTACAAAATAAAGTCACGCCGTATGCCTGGTGGGGTCTGTGGGACCCGCACGCACTTTACGCACGTCTTTTTACGCTCGTAGCTCGCCGCGGACTGGGAAAGTGGGCGGAGGGCATTCGGCGGTTAGTAACGGCCAGCTACTAAAAACGGTGAGGCACAAAATTCAAATTTAAACGAACTACAACGGTTCGCGCGTTGGTGTGGGTCTGACAGACCCTACCAGGCATGCCAAGGGTTAAAACTAATTACCACTTTGAAATCTTTTGCATTTTGACGGTCTCCTAATCCCGTGAAAGTATGAATCGTATCGCAATGAATGAAATGCGGCGCGGGCAGGCGCGTACGTGTGTGCGTGCGTAAGCGAGTGAGCCGTGACCATGGTGTAAGTGTTTTTTCAGACTGTTTCTGGGTGCTTTATTTTGAAATTTTTGTACTGGACGATACAAAAATAAAAGATACGTGTTTTGTCTTTCGCTTCATAGATTATTATATTAAAATTTGGATACTGATACAAAAGTCACCCTGTATAAATACGATTTTGAAGAGGAACATAAAACTATTATTGTATTGCGATCTGGTACCAGGAACACCGCTAGATTATCTCGCGAATTTCTAATCAAGCAGGCGTATGAGAGAGAACTTCCTATAAGTCGCAAGAAACATAAAGATTTAATGGATCTATGTAAAAGTGAGATAATTCCCAAAAAATATCACAATTTTTATGAAAATTTAAAATCTGAAAATGTATCTGAAGGAATCTCGGATGAAAAAGACTGATTTTATAAATCTGGGGGCACGGCAGTGCCCCCGCCAAGTCGAGCGCGAAGCAAACACTGCCGTACCATCCNCGCGGGCAGACGCGTACGTGTGTGCGTGCGTAAGCGAGTGAGCCGTGACCATGGTGTAAGTGTTTTTTCAGACTGTTTCTGGGTGCTTTATTTTGAAATTTTTGTACTGGACGATACAAAAATAAAAAATACGTGTTTTGTCTTTCGCTTCATAGATTATTATATTAAAATTTGGATACTGATACAAAAGTCACCCTGTATAATATTTTTACTATAATTACAACAATAGACCGGGAAGGTTCACAGCTGTTCCAAAAGACAAAACAAAGTAATGAAGAGAGGTATAAACAAACAACAAAATAAAATAATAAAATAATAATAGAACTAGTTATTAATTGCTTATTGTTCATCATAATAGAGATGAAAACAGTAACAATGTAAATAACTTACGTATGTACGTACAACGTATCTTATACGTTTAAATTCATTAAAAGATTTACACACCCAATATTTTTTCAACAGATTTTTCAGGAGAACCCTAAGCAACCCTTTTTGAAAGAAAGAAAGAAAGAAAAAATATTTATTTGGCACTAAAATAGACCGATACAAAAATTAACTGTTCAAAATATAGTCTCTCCCATGACACTTTTATTTCTTTTTATCCCTTGTACCACCATTATATTGAATTTATTATTAAGTACCCGCATAAGACGCCTAATATCAGTACATAGACGGACAGGCTCGTAAAAACTAAACGGATCTAGATAAGGTCGGGTTAGGATTAACTAGGGTTGCCACTCGCTGATCTAAAATTCATTCAAATTTTATAGTCAGTTACCATAATCTGGCATTATTTAATCTGGGCTGAAATCCTTGTCCAGCAGTGGACGTATAAAAACCAGGAGAAAAATATTTTTTGATTTCAATTGACGAAATTATTATATTTCAGTTAGCTTCACTGTAAGTAAATATTGAAAGACGACCGTCTTTTGCGACCGATTTTTATTTTTGATATGTTTTTTAGAGATTTTTCGTAATTTGTAGTGGGCTCACCACAATAGTCGAACGGCGGCGGGGATCAAACCCGCGTTCCCCGGATCACGAGTCGGCCATTCGGCTTATTATTATATTCCCAGATTTTGCCAGCCCTACATCCATTTTAGTATACACTATAGATAGGTCTTAAACGTAAGTTACGCAACATAACGTTGTTTGTTGCTAAAGTTCGCGAGTGTATTACGGCCCTTTTACTTTACCCGATTGTCTGATATTCGAGCCTATTCGAGCCTTTTCGGGATTTGTACGCAAAAACAACTCGGGCGCTGCCGATTTATGTTCATCCTGGAATTCCTGTAAAGGACTCCGATAAAGAACTTTCCGGTGGGAACGTGTCGGGCAGCTGTATTGTAATCAGATACCTTCAACTTGGTGAACCGTTTATTGAAGAACTTTATTGAGAGTACCTACCAATCATATTGTGCGTGAATTTTTGTCTGAAGATTTATAAAGTTACATGATAAATCCGTGAAGGTCAGCATCGGCTTCTTTTCTATTACCTAAGCTAAACGATACACGCTGCGGTCGCAAGCGGATGGATGACCTTACCATACCACTTAAGCCAACACATTAAGGACTTAAATTTTTATCTCGAGGTGGAATTAAAGGCTTGTTAAAAGATGGTATCAGGTAAATAGATACATAAACTAGGCACTAAAAGTAGACACAAAGAAAATTTCTATCTCGAGGTGGAATTAAAGGCTTGTTAAAAGATGATAATATCAGGTTAATAGATACATAAACTAGGCACTAAAAGTAGACACAAAGAAACTGAGTACATTTTCATTCACCCCTCAATAATCCGTGTTGAGATTTATGCAGTTTATTTTGACGGTTGTCAAATCGTTCGTTCGTTTCAGCCAAATGACGACCACTGCTGGACAAAGACCTCCCCCAAGGTTCTCCACAATGAACGGTCCTGCGCTGCCCGCATCTAGGCTCTTCCCGCGACCTTTACCAGATCGTCGGTCCACCTAGTAGGAGGCCTGCCCACGCTATGTCAAATCGTACGAGTATGATAATGTAATTTCAAAAGTTCCATTTCCCCATTTATAGACAGACTATAATTATCCCGATAGATCCTGTCACAGGATGTGTCATTACACCCATCTAAGTAGACGTCACTTACCTCCTTACTGTCACATGCTGTACACCTCTTCCCGGAATAACTCCTGAGGGAAACGCGATCACGTCTTCCCGCGACAAATCCGAATCAACGCGTGGATGCGGATAAAACGGGAAAACATCAAAATTAGTTTCTTTTTGCTTCCCGTTTGTATCTTTGGGAACAAATGGAGCTCCATTTCGTTCCAAGTAAAATAAATAATTATCATAAAAAATAATTCTATTTTTGCAAGTAGGCTTTTGTTTATTTATTTATTTTATAGAAACCAACAGCGATACATTGAAAATGTTAGTTATAAGATTTAGACTGATAGTATAGCCAATGAAAGGTTTCCCTTTTTATAAAAGTACATTGTTGTTGGAAAAAAATATGAATAAGGGATGTTAAAAAATAATAATAATTAAAAATAACAAAAACTCGCAAAGAAGCAATTAAAAACACTTTTACATTTCTTTTAAAAACACTTTTACATTTCCCAGTATTAACCCTACCACTGCTTCGGGACAATAAGTGGGCCAGTGCTGTGAAGAAGCAGCGCAAGAAACTCAGTCACTATCTGCTAACCGTATAGGTACTCGTTGTACAGAACGAAAGTTTTTATAGATGGTGAATGAATTATAACTCTATCCGTTATTATTCTATCCTATGTTGTATGTTGCTATGTTGTTTCAGTATGTTTTCGGCACTGTAACCAGCTACTACAATTAAATATGCATGAGTAAATTAATAACGTTATTTCGGACAGAGTCAATGTTTATTTTTAAGTGGTGGTTAATTTATCTGTTATTACGAAACAATTGTCTACTTAATGGCAAGTTAACTAGAAACAGTAGGTAATAAGCATTTTTCATATAAGATGGGAAAATCCAAACACGCTACACTTTTAAAAGAATCTTAAGGATTATCAGATAAAAATGTAGTTTCCTTCATTATTACTTACTGCTTATCGATTCTCACATTGGGTTACTAACATGGAGCAACTAAGAATTTGAATTTGACTGTAGTCGATTTGCCACAAAATAAATAAATAAATAAAATAAAAATCATTTATTTTCAGACAAAAGCAGTCCATAGTTTGGTTAGTAACAATTTGAACTTAGAGACCATATTAGTAGAGTTAGTAACAATGTTCTTAGAAATATGTTAGTCGTACATAATGGGTTCGATAAACTATGTATAATGACTCTTTATCTATGGACGCTGTATAGCTTCACATGCCTAATGTGTAAGTCAACAAAGCGACCATAGACGGCTGAGTCCAGCCTCTACAAAGGCAATTCGTCACACATTGAAAGTAAATTCGTCATAAGTTTAAGAAGATTCTACCTAACTAAAGCTACAAAATAATACAACTGACGAATTTACACTGTCATGCCTGTTTCGTGACGAATCGACTTTGTGGCAATTCGACGATAACCCCTCACGGATTTGCGACAAGTATCGATTGAAATCGAAACCTACAACTGCCAAAGTTTTTACCTCTAGTATCAAACTTCAGTAACGTTCCATCATTACAGCATATTATCTAATTCCACAATAACAGAACTCCGCCCACCCGCGATCAAAACAACGAAGTTCATAACGTATCAGTAACGTTGCCGTTACGTTGCAATAACGTTAAGATAACGGTACGGAAGTTAAGCCAAGTTCCGCGGCTTCGAGAGTTGCGCGATTGTTTTAGTGATGTGTGGTATTCGATAGCTTCCGATCGATACCTAGTCTGTTTTAGTCGGTCAAAGTACTCTAAGATATTCTAATATCTTTGCTTGTCTTCTTGCATAATAATAAGACGACAGGCTATCATTTTGTATGAAGATCTATTCGTTTGTCACGTTGATACTTTTCAATGGCTTACCAAAATGTTTGGTTACTGATTTCACAAAAAGTGACTGGCGAACTAAATGTTAACTATAAACAAACCAAGTTTAGCTCACTACAAAATTGTTTGTTGAATTTACACAAAATTTTGTTCCACATAATCAAAGTATTCGCTAATCACTTTTTTGATAGCAGTAACCAAACATTTTTTTCAGTGACTCGCCATGTTGCGAAGTAGGTACGCATAATCACATCAATAGTAAGAGATAATTCTGCTACAGGGACTTGATAATGAAGAAAGCAAAGGCAAGAGTTACCAAGTAATGTATCCTGACTATTGACTGTAATTTGTTACAAAATCGTACTAAATACAACTCTGAGATCGATGTTCTAATAATGATATTAGTTTTTTCGGCAGCACTAGTTTATTGCTATTGACTAATTTTATTGAACAGACACTTTGGAGTTGTTTGTGTAAAGTTTTTATTTGATCGATTAGACGAGCGCATTTGATACGATAACTTAAATGGAAAAAGTTTTTTTACTACTTTGTTTGGGAAGATTTTTGGGCACTAGCAGAGCATTATTTTCTTTTCTAGAGTGCTGAGTCTATGGAAAGATAAAGCCTTTGATACACAGACGGAGATTCCAAAATTATGATCAACTAGCTTTCCACCCGCGACTTCACCCACGTGGAATTTTGTCTGTCACGAAAAACTTTATCACGCGCGTTCCTGTTTAAAAAAAACGGGATAAAAACTATCCTATGTCCTTTCCCGGGACTCAAACTATCTCTATGCCTAGTTTCATCAAAATCGGTTCAGTGGTTTAGGCGTGAAAGAGAGACAGACAGACAGAGTTACTTTCGCATTTATAATATTAGTACAGAAGTATAGATTTGGTTACTACCCCAGAGGTTCAATTCTCGTATAATACAAAAATTTGTCTCAAGTTTGTAATCAAATGTACGCGGGTAAATAAGGCTCTAGCTAGACTAGTAATATTTACACACTTTCGACAGTTTCTGCCGGTTAAATAAAAGTAATTTAAATTCATCATCATCATCACCATTTCAGTCATAGGACTGCTGAACATGGGGGAGGCCCCAATGATTTTCATAATGACCAGTTGGTAGCGGCCTGCATCCAGCGCCTTCCTGCTACCTTTGTGAGGTCGTCAGTCCACCTTGTGGAAGGACATCCTACGCTACGCTTTCCGGTACGGTAATTTAAATTATCAATTAATATTAACCCTAAAATATTCCGATCAAATATTCCACGTAACCAAGCGAAGGGTCTTAATGACCCACTGTAATTTTTTACACAAAATTGAATCTTAATCCCTTCCACTCGCTAAAAGGTTAACAGTCAACAAAAAATAATTGCTGCAATCCAATATTCAGCATCGGCTGTCCGCTGGGACAGAACGGGACAGAGCGGGACAAATGCAATGTCCCGCTCGAACGCCATTTGGAGAATTGCTGTTGATTAAAAATATCCGATGGTCCTAAAGCGATTCGTGAAAAGAGATTTTATGTAGATGCCATTTGCATAGAGATAAAATTTGAGAGGATATAGTACTTTACTCGTACTATAATAATGAAAATTAGACTTTACTTACTATTTGGCACTAATGAATTAAAAGTATTACCAGGCCTGTTCATCTCCGCGAGTTTACATCGAAAACAAAACACGCACGATGGCCCACCTACAGGATACTATTCGACAAGGCCTCACATACGAGCGAACATTGACTCACGCACGTGTATTCTTGTGTATGATGGAAGAAAATAAAGAAAATGGTGTACTAAATACTGTGCAGTATTTAACTGCCTAAATAATAATAAAAACACAGAATGTACTTTTTTAAGTTGCCTCAAGACACTGAGAGGTAAATAAGTAGTTAATATTATTCATGATAATTCATGCTAAATCATGTATTTCCTCCGCCATTTTCCGCAGTTTGGCACCTCACGTCACATCATTTTACCAAAGTCAGCCCTATAGCTTCGGCGCAGTGCCGATCACTGACGTTTGTCAACAAATTGGTGCTTGACTCTTGAGACAGGCTAAATTACACCATATTGTTAATGACATTGAGTATACATTTTTTTAAATACCTTCGCGAAGTAAAACTTCTGTACGTAGTACTTATTATTATTCTGTGGTATTACACTCAAAATATTTTTGCGTTCATTTCTTGATCATCCAAGCGAAATTACGTCTTCAAAAACCATTTTAATTTCAATAAAATTGTTTACAGTCAAGTCAATTTACTATTTAATTAAAAATAAATCATATATGAGTTAAAATTTCATATTCACCGTTGACTGAAATAATTATGAATTTCAGGAAATTCCCAGTCAATTTGTTCCACCGAGAATCGAACAGATTTATTATTTTAAAATGGGAATGTAGCTTAATAAATTTTAAATCGCGTTAATGATTATGTTAAACTTAATAATTAATTTTTCAACGACATGTCATTTTCAACATAATACACCATAGGCGGGGCAAATGGCCGCTGGGGCAGAAAAGTTCTCGAGTGGCGACCACGGGCCGGAAGACAACATAGTGTGGGTAGGCCCCCCACTAGGTGGACCGACGATCTGGCAAAGGTCGCGGGAAGCACCTGGATGCGGGCAGCGCAGGACCGGTGATTAAATAAATCCTTGGGAGAGGCCTTTGTCCAGCAGTGGACGTCATAATTATGGCTGAAACGAACCTACCATCAGTTTTAAATTTAATATCTTTCAGTGCTACTGAACGCTATCAAAAAATTAATATAAACAAGTGCTGACCATTTAACAGGGAGTAGGGAGTGAAGGAGGGTAGTAATTTGTCTGCCCTCAAAGAAAGCTCCTAATATTTCTAAATATGTTGCTGTTCCTTCGTTCGTTTCCCTCAAGTAGATTGTCATGGCATTTTCAATGGATATTAGGGGAAAGTGTATTGAGCGATTCAAATGATTTGATTGAGACTTTGTTTCTTTTTGGGCAACGTTTTGCTGAAATGTTTAAATAAAAAGATAATCGATTATCTTTATTTTGAAATAAGATGCATATTTTCTAACTAAAATTAAATTATATACTCGTACTTACGCAATTAGATAGTCTATGTATACTAAGTGCTAGTCCACATAGCGTCGCTTTATAGACGCGCAAATATTCGTCATGAAACGCTGGCAGTTTGGACTAAGAGGAAATGCTTTGAAATATATTTGTGTATTTTGTTCGAAAGAAATTGAATAGATTCAGATATTTTGTTGCCAAAAAAGCTAAAGTATTTCAGAGAACATTCGTATTTATAAACATTTTCCAAAAGAGATACGCAAAATTTTGCCTTTGATGAATCGCAATCCACGCGAGTGAAGCTGAGGGCGAAGGGATGTTGCGAACAAACAGCGACAGAGGGCTTTAGTTGACTGAGTGCCTCCCGCTCCCAAATAATTAATCATAATAATCACCACCCTTGCTAAGGGCGTATTAATTTATTTATAACGACAGCATCTCACCTTAAACAATCAGTTAATTAACTCGCTCAAACATAAGCCCCCAAACAAATGTGGTCGGGCACCCCTGAATTCTTAACTAATAAACTATTTTGCGAAAGCTCTCAGGGCGAAATTATCGGGCTTTAAAACAAATAATTAATAAGCGTTTCCAATTTGTTCAACAATGGAATAATTTAATTACGCAAGCAATATTGAAATCGAGAAAACATCAATAGGACAATTTAGTCGGAGAACAATAAAAAGGTTTAACCGTGAAACGCGACGAGGGTCGCAGCGACCCGATGACAACTTGCAGATAAAAACGTTATGTATATGTGCTTTTTTTAAATAGAAGCAAAGGGTTTGCCTCCGGCGGATTCCACTCGATACGAGGCGAGTGTGAAATTGGATTTTCGATAAAAATTGCGATTCTGGACCGTTCGATGGCCACTGAAATATTTGCCGTGATGCGTCTGCCGCTAAATTAAAACTCGGGGCGTTCGCTCGCGGTTCCCTTATTAATTGAGCATCATTTGATATTCGCCTTTGTTTTGTTTGCGTTTCTTAATTTTTCTTTTAAAAAATCCTTCCCTTTAAAAGGAACAGTCATTTTGTTTTATTTTTATTGCGCAATTAGTGAAAAATTTTAGGAGGTTACTTTTTTGAGTTTAAAGTAGAGTTATTTTTAAAATAAAGAATTAAATTTAAGCAATTTCACTTTACTACAATTTGCTGTCTGGCATAATAATATGTATTTTATAATCATCTTATTAATGATAATATTTAGCATAGCGATAAAAACTGTAATCAATTGTGTAAGTGATTCATGCAAACTGCAATCAAACCAAGTATTACATTTTGCCATAAACACTTTATAGTCACCTCAAATAGCGTTTGAATATCATAAAACATTCACATTGTAACGGGATAGTTCGATGCTATAAAATATAAATCTAGTATTGTTCCAATTTTAGGAATTTGAAATAAATGTGCTATTATTTTGATAACCCAGTTTAAAATAATAGTCACTAACAGAGGAATTATACTAGGTACTCGTATTACTATACATTATTTACTAGTAGTACAAGTACTTTATTATTATTATACATGGCTAAAACACGTAAACACATAATATCCCTCACCAAACCATTCAATCTAAGACAAACAAAGTGGTACTTGCGGTAAAAACACATCATAAACCAGTAGAGTCAACATAAATACAACAATGCTTCATAACTAACCCTGACAATGTTTTCTGAGTCCCAGTCATACGCGACATTATGGGAACAAAATGGGAGCTCCGTGACGTAATAGGTGTCGCTTGTGCCCCGTTGATTTATGGACGGTGAAATGACCTCACGCTTTTAACGGGTTAACTCTCAGCTTTTGAATTTCGACCTTAGCTGCTTACAAATTCGGTTGATAATCAAGTGGTTGGAAAATAAGAGTTGATGGCCGCCGATTTGCGATTTTATTCACAAAGTAGTAAGGTGGAGATTACATCGGGACACAAAGTGACTTAGTTGAGGTAGTTTTAAAATGTTTTGGATAGCCCAGTTGGGGGTCACTTTGGTTAATACTCGAATATTAGTGGTACACTACGTCGTGTGATTTCCTTGTTTGCGCTCTAAGGAAATTGCTCGCGAATTGTTCTAATTCGTTTTGCGAAATGGGTTGTGCGCTTAAGCTTGAGCTTAAGCTTCGTATTGTTGTACACAATACAGTACATTTTGTGATCTTGACGTTGGTGAGCATTGTGTACTTATAATATTACAAGTAAACATTATAAAAGAAGACTGTTTCCCCGTTCACAACGTTATTAGTAGTATTTAAGATTTGCAACATTTTGACTTTTCCAAAGCCAACCGTGTGAAATGCTGAAGACTAAAAAATTGTAAGCGAGGTTTTAAAACGCATGGAATTTACCATAGGTAAATTATAACGATCTAGGATTCAATACCCACGATAAAATACCAGTCATTTCTTTAATTCTGCAATAACATATTCGTAAGACTTAGAAACGGCAAAGAAAGTTTCACATAGACTCATCCCTCGGGAACTACGGTTCCGGATTCGTATTCCCGTATGATATGTGGCCGTATCGCGCGGAATATTGTGGCTTTTCATCAGAGACAAATCGGATCGGTACATCAACGTAACCCTTTCGCTGCTCCGGCCAGATAAAATAGTGAAAACACTGCCGTGACTAGGGTTACCAGATGAAAAAATCAAGTCTGAAAAACAGAAGCCTGATTTTCATTGAAAAATCCTGAGAGTTTTGTTGCAGTTTGAGAATTTTCTCTAAAACGTACTCATACGTCATAATGCGAACAGCTAGGGACTGGAATTCGCTGTCTGCTGCTGTCTTTCCCGAAGACTATAATCCGGGCCTTTTCAAGTCGAGAGTGAATAGGCACTTACAGGGCAGATATTTACCATCCTAGACTGCATCCCACTTAACATCAGGTGCGATTGTGGTCAAATACCTGACTTGTTATGCATAAAAAAATACACTACGGATGATAGGGGATAAATAAGTGTTGATTTTAATTGTACAAAATTACTTATAGCTGGGAGACTTTTTTAGTTTGTCTATGTCTAATCCTGAGAAGAGTCCTGAAATCTCAGGATAAATCATGAGATATGGAAACCCTAGCCCGTGACCTGAATCTGTTCACAACGAGAACTTCTTTATTATAGCTCATAAACGTCATTTATTTTTGCGAAAAAACTTTTTTTACGCGTGCCGCTGTAATTTTTAACTCTCACAAATTATTATTTAGCTCAACCTAACCGTTAAATGCTGAGGTAGAGATAATAATGTGAGCCAGCGCGCGTGATTTACAAAATTCCCGTAATTAAGTAAAATATAACCTTTATCCTTTATTTTTTTTTATTGTCTAGTACCCATAGTACAAACTTTGCTTAGTTTGGGACTAGAGGCGCAGTGTAAAATGTCCAAGTATATTTATTTATTATTATTTATTACAAATTACTCAGGGTAAACTAAAGCATATTAGCATAATTCAAGATCCTTTTCAAAGAGGATTTTCTTTGAACTATCGTTCATCGTATTCCGTTTTTTACGGAATGTAACGAAACCATTTTAAATATTTGTTTTATCTGAGGTAATACCGCTATTGAGTGGCTCAGGCAAAAATAAATAAAACTGTCAGTGGGAAGTAGAAATCAATTTGGAAATAATTTGTTTCGTGCACGAATTCAAAGCGTAACTTTATGAAGCAGCATACAAAAAATATCAGTAAAACGTGTGAGCGAAAATTAATACTGAAATAAGAAAGCAATCCCATTCCGAGACTAAATAGAATTCTCCCATCTCTGCAGCCAGCTGTCCGGTGTCCGGCGTCCGGTGGCGGACACTATCGGACGCCCTCTGACACTCGCCGAGATAGCACACATTTGTTATTGTCGGAGCACCGACTTAAAGGATTTAGAGCTCTTCGCTCCACTCTCTTAGTTCCTGATTAAATCTTGTAAGAATGAAAGCAGGTAAGGCTTTCAAATGGCGTGGGCTTTGGAAAAATTGCGTAAATGTTGTACTATTTAACTCTTACGGTGTTATGACAAACAAATCCTCAACATATCGATATCGCTGTAGAGTGTAGACATCTGGAAGGTTGAAGTTGGTTTATTTTGACACGACAGCAGTAGTTTAGTTACTCGTATATCGACTTGACAGTTAATGCAACTACGAAACTTTTTCAATGGCTTGTTCTGTCTATCATGAGTAAAAAATTACGTAGTAAATCTACGCTAGTAAATCTATGTGTATTATGAAGGTTAAGCACTGTTTACAAAAGTCTAAAAAGCTTTTGAGTGACCTAAGCTGGCATTGTTATTACATCACTTAATATTTAGATCAGTAATTTAAGAGATTTCATAAACGAGCGGGAATTTTATCCCAAAAAATAATCGTTCAATCTTAGTTCATTATCTTCAATATTAAAATAGAACACAACTACAAGATGCCTTCGAAATGTAGGCACATTATTTTTTATTGAAAAAAATATTATCAGCCACATACTGAAAGCACTGAAAGAAACCTCACAACGTACTCTATTATCCCAGCTTAGACTATAACAAATGTGTTTTATCTCGTCCGGAGAGGCCCGGACGGCCCGGACAGCCGGACGGCCGGACGACCGGCTCTAAGATAGCAGAGACAAAGAGCGGGGTGAATGTTATTTGTATGATGAATGCAATGGTTGTGTTTGATGGTACGAGATAACTTGGTTTCAACGAGAAGTGTCTTGAATGCCGCTTAGCTTTTACTAAAATTGTTTTAGATTCTAAAATAGAGAAAACACGGGTCTCAACGCGACATTATTTTATATGATTTTGCAAAGTACTAGACTAGCATTTGCAAAGTCTTGGTATCTATTTTAGTTAAAAATGAAACGCGAAAGTTTAATATCAATAGACTAATGCTCGTCTTATTTTTAAGTGACCCCTATGGTGACACGTAACTAGCATTTTGTTTCCATAGGGGTCAGTTACAAATTAGGGATTGATGGTGAAAACGGGCATAAGATTTACATGTAACAGAACAACGAGCCGCTCTATGAAAATGTCTAGTGTATCACACGTCATCATTCGCAAGAACGTTACATTACACAGAAATGCTCTAGTCTATACACACCATTATATTTTGGCTTCTGTCAGGCCTGTTCATCTCCGCGAGTTTACATCGAAAACAAAACACGCACGGTGGCCCCCTACAGGATTACTATTCGACAAGGCCTCACATACGAGCGAACATTGACTCACGCACGCGTATTCTTGTGTATGATGGAAAAAAATAAAGAAAATGGTGTACTAAATACTGTGCAGTATTTAACTGCCTAAATAATAATAAAAACACAGAATGTACTTTTTAAGTTGCCTGAAGACACTGAGAGGTAAATAAGTAGTTAATATTATTCATGATAATTCATGCTAAATCATGTATTTCCTTCGCCATTTTCTGCAGTTTGGCACCTCACGTCACATCATTTTACCGAAGTCAGCCCTATAGCTTCGGCGCAGTACCGATCACTGACGTTTGTCAACAAAATGGTGCTTGACTCTTGAGACAAGCTAAATTACACCATATTGTTAATGACATTGAGCATACATTTTTTTAAATACCTTCGCGAAGTAAAACTTCTGTACGTAGTACTTATTATTATTCTGTGATTCTATTCAGAATACACCAAAAAGGTTCAAAAGAATCTCCATACGTTTCATAACAATTTTGACGTAAGCCGTAGAGAGTAGCACTTTTAAAATTCACATGAACACAATATTTTTAAGATTTTTTGTGTCGATTTACAAAACTGAAAATGGAGATATGAGTAATATTTTATGAATTCAGCTTACATTCTCATATCAGTTCTATTTTTCCATTTTCCTTTGGAGAGGGACATGTGTATTTGCAACACAAAAGATGTGTTTATCATACACATTACCATAATGAAGCCGTTGCTTAACAAATGGCCTGTATTACTATCAAGATTGCCAATCAGTTACGGGTACTAAGTGTATTGTGCTTGAGAATGTGTGTACAGTGTACAGCTCAAGGAGAAAAGCTTATTCATAAAAAAAAGAATCCTTGGAGTTTTTCTTCTTGAGATCCAATGAAAATAAAATAAATAAATGTACGAGTAGACCAAGTATAATACGCAATACGTACATTTTTATTTGAACTAAATACAAATGCGCGTAGGATGTATGGCTCGTCAAATTCAGTAGTTGAGACACAAGAAAAAAATCAAACATTATCAAGAAAAAGGAGTTTTTTTGGTCAAAGCTTTTCATTAAACTATTTTCCCACCTGAATTTCAATATTTTCTTTACACTTCGAACTGGTAAAAAAGACAAAGATTATCTGCACTAAATGTATCGTTGTTATTTTTTAATTCAATGACACTTCCTGTGTAAAAGCGCTGAACTGAATAATTTTATCCCACTAAAAACTGACTTTGTGCAATATTTAAATATTTTGTAAACATGCTTTTTTCTTTCAACACTTGTTTGGAATGGAAAGGCTGTTTTCTTTTGTCTGTGTCGGTCTAACACAATGAGTATCTTGAAGCTGTAGACGTCAATACCCGCATTGTCTAGACTGACCGACAGTTTCGATATTATTAGTATGTTTGTCTGCTGTTCTCGCATTCGCCAATCGCTCTAATGGCTCAGCAGGATTCTTCGTTTTATTATTTGAATCTATTTATACAGGAGCTAAAACATCGCAGGAGCTAAAACAGCGCAGAAATGGGTGCATTTTCAACTGATTAAAAAGGGAGGGTGCATTTTGCAAGCATTGGCTTGTTTTGTTGTTTTAACCTTTAACCGACGACGTGATTTTTTTGTCACGCCGTCTGCGACGTGCGGTCTGTGGGACCGCTATACTGTTTACTCAAAAAGTAATATTTTTTTGTATAATAGTATATTGGTTTTATATTTTTTTAAGAACATCATAGTATTACAAATAAACATACGTATAATTTGCGAGACATAGTGCGCAGAACTGACGGCCGATGGGGCAGCAAGGTTCTGGAATGGAGGCCGCGTACCGGAAGGCGCAGCGTGGGACGTCCACCTACAAGGTGGACCGACGACATCGTAAAGGTGGCAGGGAGGCGCTGGATGCAGGCCGCTACCAATTGATCAATGTGGAAAGCATTAGGGGAGGCCTATGTTCAGCAGTGGACGTCCTATGGCTGACATGATGATGACGATGATGATAATTTGCGAGGAATCAATGTATATTTTTTTATTTAAATATGGCTAAAACTTTTTTGACCCTTAATTTCATTGAAATTACACTAGAGCTCAATAATACCTATATAACTTGTAAATTTTAATCAAAGCAAGAAAAACTATACTCCTTCCTAAATTTAGTGAACATAATGAATAAAATAAAAATAAACGACACGTAAATTACATGCACAAAAAAAAATTGACGTAGGGTAAACATCAGGCAAAATCAGGTCATTTTTTTTACCGCATGCCAAGTATTTTCGGAATGCATAGCTAACACCTGTAAGATAATTTCGTTTTCAATTTAGGTGGACTAAAATGTACATCTTTTTTGCAGCTGGTGCAATGACATCAGGCTGATTTGGCATGTCAGAGCCTAGAATACATGTCACTGTTTGCTTTACCACCCGTTTCGCGGTATTTTTTTACAGACTACCATCTTTTACATAATATTATGTTCAAATATCAATATATCATTAGGAAATGTCTTTTCCTAGGTTGTGGTGGCCCAGGATCCATCATTTTTACGAAAAATTAGTCGTCTAAAACAAAAACGCCAGTTTCAGTATGGTACAAAAATGTCACGTAGTCTGCGACGTGCGGTCCCACAGACCGCTGTTGAACTTTAAATCGAATTATCTTATTAAAACTGCCCTCGTCGATGTAACCACTACCTGTAATGGCGTTTGGGCAACTAAACTCGAAGGTACTGAGACGCTCGGGACACGGGAGTAAGTAGAACATTGCAATCCAGAAATTTCAAAAACCGGAGCGGTCTGTGAGACCGCACCTCGTCGGTTAAAGGTTAAATTAGACGGTTCATTGAACACCCTTTATAAGGTTCCTCTAGACTCTAGACCATTGGGTCCCAAAGTGGGGGGTGTGCCCCCCAGGGGAGGCGCAAAGACCTTTCAAGGGGGGCGCGGGCCATCTATGTACTTAAGATAAAAACCCTGCGACCGCTGAGAGAAACTCCAGACTCCAGAATGCATTGCAGACTGCTCGATACGACCAATAAATAATCTTGACTGGAGAAGGGGGGGCGCGGAATTTTTGATATGGTCGAAAGGGGGCGCGTCTCAAATAAGTTTGGGAACCAATGCTCTAGACAGTCCAAAATCGTTTTCGATTTTAAAATGAAGACGCTTACATTCCCTATTTTGTATAGTCAGTGTTGCGGACAGCCGCTCGGGCGTGCGGAAATAAGAAAAACCTTCGGTTAAAATGAAGATGTATTTCTGCAAATAAATGCCCACAACGGCTATCAAAAAACATCAACTTCAAAACTAAACAAAAAAGGTATCAAAAGTAATAAAAAAAGTATAAAAAACATGGACAATATAAAAAAGAGGTTGGTCCACCTATCGGTTCCCAACATCCTCCCCTCCTGTGGCGAAGCCACACTACTCTAGGGGTGCACCGACAGGTGGATCAGCCTGGATGGAATGGGAATGAATGAAGTACCTAAGATGGCATGAACGGTGTAAGGCCTTCAGGGCAATCGGGGTCTCTACGGGGCGGTATGTTCGGAGCCACTGGCGGTTGAAAGGACCAAGAAATGCCAGGGTTGGCTCCAGCTTCTGCCATGGACTTCAATATGTTGGAAGCGCCGACGAAAGCCATCCCATTGTCGGGAAAAATCTTCAATGGAGCGCCGCGTCGTGCAATAAAACGCCTCCAACGCCATGAGCGCGCTGTCTGTCGATAAACTGGCCACCAGCTCCAAATGGATCGCTCTCGCAGTCAAGCAGGTGAAGAGTGTGATCCAATTTTTTTTTACGATATTAAACAAATTAACTCAACGACCTTTAAAATGAACAAAATCAGAATGATTGGTTTAATAACTTAATCATAGCGAACCTCACGATAATAAACGAAATCAACGAAATTAAAACTACAACTAATCGACGGGGGGTCTAGAAAGGAAAAAAAAACTGGACACCGCGGTGCAGAAAATCAACACTCAAAGTGCTAGCGCCATCTAGCGGTGAGCGGTACAGGCGAACACCACGGTGCCGGTGTGGCGCTAGTAGTATTGATTATGTATGAATGTGGTGTTACTCCAGACCTTCGATTTTCCTAGTTTTTATAGTTTTCCCTTTAAGTGGCCATTAAACCCTAACTCTGTACCAAATTTCAGCTCTCTGAGTTTATGGGAAGTACTAGTTCTATTTTGATGATCATCAGTGAGTGAGTGAGTGTCATAAATGCGAAACTTTGCTTTCGCTTAACTTCGGAACTAAATGACCTACAGACTTGAAATTTTGGATTTTAACTATGTGATTATAGCTTAATAGATGACGAAAATTTCTGCGTTATGGTCTTATCCAGAGGTTCTCAAATAGGGGCCTGAAAATGCGGCGAAATGGTTCCAGTAAAGGATGGTACGGCAGTGTTTGCTTCGCGCTCGACTTGGCGGGGGCACTGCCGTGCCCCCAGATATTTAATCAATTACTTACTTGAATCTATTCTATCGAAGTTTGAGACTTGATTAAGAAAACTATGTTAATTTTGTTAGCAACGGACTAATGGTAAGAAAGGTCTTGAGTGGAGACTTAATAGAATAAGAATAAGAATACTTTATTCAGCATAGAAAAATAAAATAAAAATACAGTACATATAACATTAAACATTAAACTACAAGCTATGCTGAAGAGGCGTCCGCTCAGCTATATTCGCGCGAAGCTGGTTTTCAGCGGAAACCAACACGAAGATTGCGGATTGCGCGCCCTCTTGACCGGGACCATTTATTGAGGCTACCAGTCAAGAAGGCGCGCAACAGGGGGCGTTATGGACGGTGATCACAAAAAAGAGAGAGAGAAAATAAAACAAAAAAAGAAAACAATATTAACACAAAACTAAACAGAATCAAAAACCAAAAACTAAACTAACTAAAAACTAATGTAACATGAAACGCCCCACCCGAGGCACTAACAGGGGGGCGCCACCGTCAATACCGAATCGCATGTTCCGCTATTCGCCACGTTTAAACTATTTACTTGTACGACGGTGGCGCCCCCCCGCCGTTCATACCATTTTACGACTGGTTTGCGATTACAAGTTGCGCCTAGCAGATTAAGTTCCATTCGCAAAATTATTACAAACATCACAACAATACAGGGTGANTGAGCGTGTGCTTCTTGACGAATGTCGGGTTTGAGATGATCGATGGGATGATTGCGAATGGCGATCTGACGCCTCCCCAATGACATGATGGGCAGAATGAGGGTCAGTGGAAGTCGCCTCAATTGAATGGACAGTGGACTTACCTTGAATCCGTTTCATATTTACCAAAATGGATCCGGCTCGAACTATGTTGCGGACAGCCGCTCGGGCGTGCGGAAATAAGAAAAACCTTCGGTTAAAATGAAGATGTATTTCTGCAAATAAATGCCCACCACGGCTATCAAAAAACATCAACTTCAAAACTAAACAAAAAAGGTATCAAAAGTAATAAAAAAAGTATAAAAAACATGGACAATATAAAAAAGAGGTTGGTCCACCTATCGGTTCCCAACAGTCAGCGTCAAATTCGTGACACCCAAAGTGGCCAAAAAGCTGACAAGACAATCTTGTTCTAAGTAACGTAGACGTGTTGCGAACTTAGTGACTACTTTGGTTGTCACGAACTATTTTACGCTGACTGTATCTAAATAAGTTCCTAATGTAGTGAAATGGATACAAAATGGAAACTATTTTTCAACCGACTTCAAAAAAAGGAGGAGGTTCTCAATTCGACCCGTATGTTTTTTTTCTATGTTTGTTACGCGATAACTCCGCCAATTATGAACCGATTTTCAAAATTCTTTTTTTGTTCGATAGGGTACACTTCCGAGGTGGTCCCATTGTCACCAAGTCAGGATCTGATGATGGGATCCTAGGGAAATCGAGGGCAACCCTCAAATTTTATAGGCACGTATATCGTTTTCAAACTTTTTCTTAAGTTATTCATATATTTGCTCCTGGAAATCATCATCTCATATTGATGAGCTGATGATAGAAGGTAAAACTCCTTAATGCTTAGGAGTTGGAGGATAATTCTTTTAATTTTATAGATAAGTATAGTTTCTAAAGTTATTCAAGTATTTATCAAATTTAGCTTTTTAAAAACTACTTTGGCTTCCACAGTATGTAAGGATACTGTCGTTTGCCCCACACATCAAACGAACCGCAATCTCTTGGGGAACTAAGGGTGGGCCTGGGTCACGGTTAGGAAAAGCAAAATGTCACTTTGGGGGAACTTATAAAAGTATAAAAAGAGATTTATCTGGCTGTAAAAGTCATAAAAGTTATTTACTTTCTGCATTTAGGCTTTTAAAAAGTGCTTCACGTCCTGGCACTACTATAACTACATACTGTATTCTAATAAGACAAAAAAAAACATTTATGGAAAGGCAAATTCACTCCCCGTTATCTTCTATGTAAACCCCCGTATTCACAAACATCACTATGAAGTCTCACAGTACGCGTAGACGCACAGGGTGACACACGAACCATTCACAGAGCTCTATTCAACGCTGTGCGTTCGATTTGCTTCACTTAAGCAAGCGTCGTTTGTGAATACGGGCGTTAGTCTAAGATTAAATTATACAGGATATTAAGTAGAACTTTTAACGTTTTTAGTCCACAAGTATTTGCGAAGTTGCCAAAGTGCAGTCCAGTTATGGTAATGCAGATTTCAAAGACAAGACATTAGCATAATTTGAAGTGCATGTATAACTGAATTTGCGGAATAATAAGATATTTCGTAGCGAAATTATGCGCTTGTAAAACTTAAATGCCGAAGATAAAACGTCAAGAATTTAATACTGCAAAGTATATGATAATTTTATCATTATGTGTACCAAGAATTTCTGTGTAATTTTGTTGTTAAATTTTCATACTTATAACTTTTTCAGTAATATTATTTGGATACCAAGCCAAGATATAAAATTTTGATTGCTTAAATCAAAGACCTTATGAATGAAAAAAAAAACCTTCATTTGTATAAATCTGAACAAAAGTTGATAGAATCAAGGAGGAAAAGTTCCGAAAATTACACAAGGTATGTGTCATTAATGTCATTGTTCTTGTAAATGTCATCATCATCATTTCAGCCATAAAACGTCCACTGCTGAACTTAGGCCTCCCCCAATGATTTTCCATGGCCCGGTTGGTAGTGGCCTGCACCCAGCGCCTTCCTGCTACCTTTATGAGGTTGGTCCACCTTGTGGGTGGACGTCCATGCGTGGCCTTCACTCCAGAACCTTGCCGCCCCATCGGCCGTCAGTTCTGCGTACTATGTGCCCTGCCTATTGCCACTTGTAAAAAACATGATTCACGTTAAACAAAGATTGATTTCTGTCTTATTACACTGTGGCATAGTTCATCTTCACAACGCTAGGGTCAAGTTACGTAGAGGCCAAGTGCTCGTGAAAGGCTATTAGGGACTATATTCAGGTGTGGATTACGTTTCATTCGATTATATTATTATGTGACGCTTTGTTATTTGTTTATTGCCATTTCACCTTTCTTATCCTTCTGTATCCATTACTTTCTATCGAATTATTAATATGTAGTCGAGGGTAATGATACCGTGACTTTGCCACAAAAACAAGCATTGTCTGGAAAACAAATTATCTTGGGACAAATGGAAGGCAGACGTGCTCGGGGCAGGGCACCGACGAGATGGTCGGACGCGGTGAGGAAGACGGTGGGCGGGAGTTTGCATCGTGCGGTCCACAAAGCTTATGACCGCAGTCTGTGGAGGAACACTATCTGTGGTCGCGATCCTCATCAGTGACTGAGGAAGAAGAAGACACTTTGCTTGGCGCATCTACTTTTCATTTAAATAACGCGTATACAGGGTGTTGATTTCAATCCTCGCCATATTTATTTAGATGATCTATTATGACATAAATAAACGCATTATCCACCAAAAAAAAATTTCAAATGAACGTGGAATTTTTAGTGAATATTTTTCGTGCGACATCAACTGTACTGTGCTTCGCATACTGCGATAAGTTTACACTGCGGCACCATCGAGCTACGCGAATTGCTCGCTTATCATGTCGGATAGCTACAGAAGGCAGCCACATAAAGTAGGCAGTGTAAATAAGTATTTTTCTTTCTAACTAAAGTTAAAGTTCGTTTTAAATTTCTAACTCAATTTTTTTACTGATTCGTGATCATAATAAGCTACATAATCAACTCCCTAAATATGGCGAGTATTGAAATCAACACCCTGTATACAATCACACATACTCTCCATTCCATAGTATGTCGACCAGACTGACAACAAAAAAGCAGTAGACGACCCAAGCTTCGCCCATATAAGTTAGCATAGACAATCTGACGTTGACGAACGTCTCGGCCTTAATGTAACATCGTACAATGTAACCGTCCGGCCGTCGACCGTCGTCACGGACTCGCTAACTGTCCCTTATTTGAGGTGTGCTGCTAAATTAATTCGTAAACGATTTATTTTGTTAATAAACGAGGTTCAGAAGAGCTTGTGAAGTTTTATTAGGTACTACTAGCTGACCCGGCGAACTTCGTACCGTCTGAAATATGCCTATTTTCATCAGAAATAATATAGAATTCTAAAACGGTGAGACTTTTTCAGCCAATAGTAGTAGAACCAGTAGTTTGGAAGCCTACAAATACAGCCTACAAATACAAAATCACAAATCTATCGTCATTATTAGTGTGAATAAGGCCATTTGGCAGATAATATTGACGCCCGTTTTGCTATGTACTGTGTAAGGTATCATTTAAAAATCAAGTCTCTTTTCAAATTGAATAGGGCGTTCGTTTCAGCCGAACCTGACGTCCACTGCTGGACAAAGGCCTCCCCCAAGGATTTCTACAAAGATCGGTCCTGCGCCGCTCACATCCAGGCACATCCCGCGACCTTCACCAGTTCGTCGGTCCACCTAGTGGGAGGCCTAGACTGCCGGCTCGTGGTCGCCACTCGAAAACATTTTCTACCCAAGCGGCCATCAGCTCTGCGAGCTTCACAGGGCGTTCACGTTAATTTATTTAACTCAAATTAAGCAGAGCTTCTATTACATGAACAAAAACGATATCCTAAAAATGAAAATTTACCTAATCAGTAAAATTAATTAAACTTTCTGTAAACAGGATGCCTTTTTAATCAGTATTTTGAACGAAATATTATAATGTTTTACACATTAAAATTTTTTTAATTTTTTTTTTTTTTAAATGAGTATGTCTTGAGTATGTCTCATAAAAACTCATAAAACTCATTTATTTTTACAAAAAAGCTTTTAAAAAGCCCTTTTACACGTCCCAATGTTAACCCTACCACTGCTTCAGGACAATAAATGGGCCAGTGCTGAGAAGAAGCAGCGCAAGAAACTCAGTCACTATTGTCTGAAACAAAATATTTTGATTAGATTTTTAGATCACTAGATCGTAAGTCCCAGTCATTCTTATTCCAGTCTTATACTGACGTGTCCATCAGTTGGGGATGATCTGTCTTGTAATTTAATTGCCAAGTAATTAAGTCAATTAATATCTGAGGGAAGGGCGGACATCCGTCCTCCGATGTACAGATGACCCGTTTATGTGTTTGGGCTCCGGCTACAGGACCTTTCATCCTGTACATCAATGTATAAAAAGGACATTAAATAAGTCCATGAAGGTGCAATTAAAATGTGCGGACAGTTACAATTTTTATACCAATTTCAATCAATAATTGTATTTAGCCACATATTTTTACGTATTTATTTTTGAATGACGATTTCATAATTTGCTGGAAATTCAGTAATTTTTTATGTTAAATGAAAATGAAAAATCTTCGATTTTTTTGTTATAATAATTAAACAATGCTTGCTTAAGAGTCATCCCTAATTTTGGAATGAAACAAAGCTAGTGGACGAGAAAATGAGGTTTAATCTTTTCTCTCTTTCTTACATTAGAATAAATACTGCACCATCAAATCTCCCCCATAAACCTGCCTCTATCAAATCCTTTGCAATTGAAACCGACACTTCAATTATGAACCCTAACGTCTCAGAGACGTACGATAATGATATTTGTACCTCTAGCACGAATAACTTTCGTCTTCGAATGGTTGGCGTATTCGAATCGCCCTCGAAAGATTAGTATGAATAATAACGTGTAAAGGTACTCTTTAAAAGCTTACTTGCAAAATAAAATGAGTTTTGTTTGTTTTCATTTTATAAGAGTTTTAAACAGCGCTCCTACGGGCGTCACGAGAACTGAAAAACAATAGCACGAACAACTGTGACATTTGTTTTCCTATCGAGATAGAATAGTAAACGTGACGTAAAGTGAACTTAATATGAGAAATGGTAGCACGAAACTAATTTTGACAATCGAATCGTCACGTTATCGTTGAATTCGCAGGTGCGCGAATATTGTTTCACCGTCAATTTTGTAGTGAGAAGGTTGAATAGGCCAAGGATTCGAAGACAAAAGTTTTTCGTGCCAAAGGTACAGGCATAATAGAACTTTATTAGCATAATACAATGATAACTGTAGCGTGGCTCTCCACCCTTCCTCTTGACCTTTACTCGGCTGATAATAAAGGTCGGAATGGCTTGTTGAACTAAGACAATGCAAACTTGACAAATTGATACTGAGGTGGATTTAATTCATTTTCTGTAAAGCTGCGGCTACAATGTCCTTTCGAATTATTAGCTTGTGTCTAGACAGTGATAAACATACTTTATTCCGATTAAAATAATGAATAGCTACGAGTACTTCTAATCAACATGATAGCATAGGTACAATATTATGTCCCCTGTGGGATACGATCTTGTAAACTTAAGGGCGGAAAGATGAGATTTAGGAGGGAGGTATTTTATCTTTTTTTATTTTCCAATTTTTAAACCAATGGTCTGGTCAACACATAAGGACATTTTGAACTTGTCTAACCGAAGCTATCATTGTAGTCTCGTCCACAACTCACCAGAGCAGGCGTGCACATTACAAATACTGCTTAATATAGAGCCAACGGGTACCTCCATATGCTTGTTACTTATTTAAAGGTGATAAAGCTCATTATAGAGGTAGCAGGAAGGCGCTGAATTCAGAGCCTGTTAATGTGGAAATTATTGGGGGAGGAATAATCAGTAGCCCTCCTGTGGCTCAAATGGTGATGATGATGATGATGTTATTTATTGTAATACCTACTGCTCTATGTCGCGTAGCCTGCAACGCGTTCATAAAGTTAGCAGGAAGGCGCTGGATGCAGGCCGCTACCAACCGGTCAACGTGGAAAGTTATTTATTGTACTGTTTTGAGTCGCGTCGCCTATAGTACGTCGTTCCTTATGCGCCCAGTGTGCCCCGCGCCTAACTTAGAAACTTCGCGGCATTTTGAAGACTTATCTTTTGTCTTATCTTACTTAGACAATCGTTAGTAATAATGGAGGGTATTACCAAGGGGTTCAGTGGCTGAGATGTCTGTATGAACAGAGAAATTTAGTTGATAAAAGTATCTATTGTGTACAAAAGGTTAGAGTTTAAAAAGTGCCTTCACTAAAGATATTACTCCGAAGAAAAGATGGAAATACGAGAGGCTAATGCCCGTTTTTACCAATAATCCCTAATTTTTAAGTGACCCCTATGACAACAAAATTACCATAGGGGTCACTTAAAAATTAGGGATTGATGGTGAAAACGGGCACTATTCTTAGTTCTGCCTATCGATGAAACCTTTATTTACATAATTAGAACTAATTAAAATAGGACTTTCAATTTTATTAGATATAGCATCATAATGCTTTGATTTAAAAATTCATTTAATTGCACCTATTATGTTTTGTTGTTAATTTAACTGTGACGGATTTGACAATCTAAATATACATAACTCAAAGGTGACTGACTGACTGACATAGTGATCTATCAACGCACAGCCCAAACCACTGGACGGATCGGGCTGAAAGGCATGCAGGTAGATGTTATAACGCAGGCATCCGCTAAGAAAGGATTTTACGAAACTCTACCCCTATGGGGGTAAAACGGGATCCACTCGTACGAAGTCGCGGGCGGCCGCTAGTACAATATAATTTCATGACATTTAAAACTATTTCTTTTGTACAAAAAATAAATTGCATAGTTTTATAACGATAAAAAATACAACATAAAACATTATCTCTACCTGTTTGCAAATAACGCCTATGTAACATTTTCAAATCGCGGCTCATGTTATCTACAATTAGTGTAAACAATGAAAATTGCGATTTGCATAAAGGCCGCCGTGATATCGTAAAGTGTCTATTTTGTTGTTGGCTCTTATCTGCCCGTTTCAGTCTAGCGGTCAACGAAAAGAGCGTAGAAGAAGAACTGCCTATCTTCACTTCACACTTCGATTCTTTGTTAACTTGGATTGAGAATGAAATAAATACATAGTTGTATAATAAGTCACCGGCTTTTTGACGAATTAAAAAATAAATCCGTATTAAATAAGGAAATAAATAAAAGGGGCTGAAATACAAATAAATCATAGAAGCTACTACCTGATCAAATACCCATAGTGCAGATAACTCCACCAGTGCCTAAAGAGGCAGTGAACAATCTAATATACAATCAAAAATCGTGATCGCTTCACTATGTTATGAATACTACAAGAAACATGAAAAAGCCACTATCGTCTTTCAAAAATAGCGCTTTGTTTCAAAAGAAATATTTTTTATTTGTAGCTCAATACTCGTTACATGGGGCAGGAAAGTTCTTGAGTGGCGACCACGAACCGGAAAACGTAGCGTGGGTAGGCCTCCCACTAAGTGGACCGACGATCTGGTGAAGATCGCAGGAGGTACCTGGATGCGAGCGGCACAGGACCGGTTTATGTGGAAATCCTTGGGGGAGGCCTTTGTCCAGCAGTGGACTTCTTTCGGTTGAAACGAAGGAACGAACGAACGAACTCGTTACATACGTAAATCCCGAAATCTATCAGGAATAGCATTTTTTTTGTCTACGCTTTGTTCGTTATCCAGAGTCTAGCTCCAAATTGAATATTTGATCGCGGCCCGACCCAAGGAAACACATTAATTTGGCTCTAAAACACAAAGCGACCGCAGTTCAAATTAACTTTAAATCGAGGCCTGATATTATTCGGATTTAAATTTACAAATGGGTTTAGTTTCGAACTAGTAAAACATAGTTTTCTGATTAATAATAATATTGATCTACAAGAGATAATGTTTCGATCTTGTTTATTCTGGACTGCTTCCAGTAAGTTGCTCTTTAGCTTAGGAATCATTATAGGTACCTACATTCAAATGTACATAATGTACATAAGGATTTAAGACACTATTTAAATCAAAGATGTAACGGCTAAATATATGTAATAATAAATAAATAAATACTCCAGCTACATGTATAGTTGTTGCAATTCACGAAGGCGAGTGAGCCTTACATGATGTGTGGTGGCTCGCTACTGTTCGTTTTTCAAAAGTTTTGATAGACATTATTCTTCATGTGCATGTGCACGTACACACACAAGTAAAGCTCACTCGCCTTCGTGAGTTGCAAGAACTGTAATCAGTTTACATTATGAAATTAAACCATGTTAGGCCAAAACAGAAGAATTAAAAAAAATATAGCGATCTTTAGTAGTGATGTTTCGCATTGGCACGAAACAAAACAATAAAAAACAGCACTATAAAAAAGAGAAGACACTACTCGAAATTCCGTTCAACTCATACGTCGTTCTTTTTTGGCAAAATCCGCATGTTCCCGTTTCAAATAAAATGAAATGTTATTTTTGATAAAGAACTTCAGCTATCAAAAGTTATTGCAACATTTTTCATATTTTTTTTACACTTTTAAACGTTAAGAGTTCATGCATTTACAATGGAATAATATGAATGGTGTCTGAAAAGTGGAAAATAGATTTGAAAAATGCACTGCTTGTGTATAATAACCAAAAAACACATCGAAGTAAATTCTATGAAATACTGGTACCTAAACTAATAGGTATGGTAATTAAACGATAGTGACTGATGTATACACTTATTTTATCTTAAAGAAAATCGTTTGAAGTTTGACTTACCTTAAATGATAATAATTCAAGATAGAGTGATTTGAGAGAGAATATTAAACAGGTTTCTAGAATAAAAATGAAACGGGTACTTAAACTAGATTTACATTAAGTTATTCAAGCCAAGTTATCTCCAAGTAAAATAAAACCGTTCGCTTATTACAGAGTGCGAAGAGTAGTAAGAGTAGATTTATGTCCGCCATAGGAGGGTGTAGATATTCTTTATCTTGGCTATCGAATAACGTTTTCACTAAGTTATTGCATAGTTTAGTTAAAAAATGCTTCCCGATAACAATCCAGTTACGCTAATAAATTGTCCAAATTCCAGTTTACTCGATTTACTGGAGCGAGGGCGCACGCACATTTGCGATTTGTCGCTGCACTTGATAAAGTAAGTCGCAATTATTATTGGCGTTTTAATTTCCTTATTATCTTTAATTATCTAGATACTTTGTTGTTCCAACTTATTAACTCAATCAGCTCTTGTGACTGCTAGGTTTACGTGCTGAACAATAATAGGTAAGTAACATTGCTATGGCAATGCACTTATGAAATTGTCTTTTCATACCTTCTTGTTCTTAAATTGTATGGTATGTAGCAGCTAAACTCCAGTCGTCATACATTTTACTGAATCCTAAACTTATGTTGTACAAGAAAACGTGTCAACATTTATTTCTTAATAGAGAAGAAAGAAAATAAATTGTAACTTATAAAGTGAAACAACTCGTACGCATCAATTTTTTGACACCTTGAAATACGCTTTATACTACCAAAACAAAAGCTCCTTCGAAGTATGAAGGCCGTTAAGTCCATAAATTACGAAATAACTTTGGATAGGTCTGGGGGCACGGCAGTGCCCCCACCAAGTCGAGCAAAAAAGCGGCACGGCCGTACCATCCTTTTCTCGAAGCAATTCAGGCCATTTTCGACCGCCTGTAACTTCGTTGTGGATAAAACTAGAAGGCTGAATTTTCATTAGCTATGCAGGAATTGTAAAGACACGGTATATTTAAAATTTCATTCAATTTGAACCAGTAGTTTAAGAATTATAACGGGTCAAAGTTACTTAATTTTGTCACTCACTGACTCACTGACTGACTCACTGACTGACTCACCGATCATCAAAACTCTAAGGCACTTCTAGCAGACCTAGAAGCTTCAAATTTGGAATATAAGTAGTGTTTGGTGTATGAATCAAGGAAAAACTAAAATATTTGGGGGCACGGTAGTGCAACCGCCAAGTCGAGTAAAATTTTTCAATTTCGGTCCAGTTTTCTAGATACATAACTGCTGTCTACAAAATACAAAAAGAAATGTGCGATGCCAAGTCAATATTTTATGTAAAACGTTAAAGATTTCCTGGCCTGGACTTGGTATTACATGGATCTCACAACTTTTTACCGTAGAACAACTGAGTTGCGAGACTTGGTTTTTTTGACAAGTATTGTTTTTGATGGGATATACATTTTTTGATGGGATTCGAGCACGGGCAATATTTGCAAAGCATCATTAGCCGAACAAAGGTAATCAATCAAGTCGCAGACTTGCGGCCGCCCTAAGCCCGTTCGTGGAAAATTTCAGCCACTTCGCTAAGTCAACATTAAATCGAACTCCATCGAAAGTATTCGTTAATGAACATTAATTATGTAACCTTAGAGAGTTAAACACAATTAGTTCGTATCGTTGTTTGCTGGGCTTGCTTGAAATTTTACTTAGGGCAAATAAAGTTATGCTATTTATAAGAGATTGAAGTGCCAAGATAAAGGTTAAGAAAAAAGAGAAAACTTTACTAACTGCAGGTAAAACCACAGTAAAACGTACAAGAAGCTGTCTATTTTAACACACTATTCACGGACCGCTAAATTTAAATTGCCTGTAAATCTGGGGGCACNTCGGCGGGTTAAAACTACGCAACGGATTTTGATTTTTTTTAAGCGATGAAGTGATTCATAAGGTAACCTACCTTATGAATAAGTAGAATACATTGTACCTGTGCGAAGCAGGGGCGAGTCGCTAGTAAATGATAATTAAAAGTTGTGGACTTGTGGTGTTAACTCAAGTCAGCCTGTCACTCCACGTGTAACTAAACGTGGAGTCAAACTGTTTGCCAACACAATGCCAACACTCAATCAATCGGCGACAATCCTCACTACTGACGGCTCCAGAAGTTGCCGTAATTAAGTTAATTTGGGAGGGCCGGAGGGCGGCCCTGATATTGGGGAAGTGTACCTCGGTTATAGAAATTGGTGCAGTAGTTTCACACGGACATACAAGATCAAAGAAATAATTAATTTTACTATAAATCTCATTTAGTAAGCAATTAATAACTATTTGGGGGTAAAGGTGTTATCTACCTTACTTTTTACTAAGTAATTTTCAGAGCGTTCTTCTCTTTAATGACGGTACTCCAGTTGTAGTCAACTATACTCATTTATGTTAAAACATAATATAAAGATTTTAACATTTTTGTCACAATTAAATTAGTGGCCAGGTGCTTTATTGTGTAAAAAATGTAGAGCTATCTGAAATGCTGACAAAAATGTACGCTGGATTGATTTACGAATTCTATATTGACACATTGTTGTTCCTAAAAAATTCTGACTCCCAAAATACTCCCCGGCAAGTGTAAGGCTGTGTTTCACCATCTTGCTTCACAAACGTCCTCCTTACTTTACTTACTTTAACAAACGTCCAAAATCTGTCAAACTCCATACAAAAAACACCGTTTATCGTTATAGTTACTGTCAAAGTTAGGTGGTGCAACTCAGCCTAAGTCGGCATAAATCCTTTTCTCCAAGGTCAACGAAGGCGCTACACTTTATAAGTACTATTATAGCTAAAGAGTGAGGCTACTAGCATAGCCATTCTATTATGAAGTAACTGCTTTATTCCCTGAGTGCTGTCTCGAGATTTTTATTGCATTAATTCAGATTTGAGAGATCCAAATTGGGTGGATTTGATTTAGATTTTTCATGAGCAATAAAAGTTATGATTATGTTGATTTTCACAAACGCCAGGTTATTACATTATTAATAATGACGTGAAAATTCAACGCTTTATACTAAGTTTTCTGATTTTCTTAACACTTAATTTTAAAGTCACGATGTTTTCTTTTAAGGGGGTATTCACTGCATGGTTTTGTGAAAATTTGATGACCTCTACTTAGTGTTATATTTATGTATTCTGCAACTCGTAAAAATATTCAGGCAACGAATGCTTCAAAAAGCGAATGTTTCTGTTATCCTCTTTTTAACGATCAAAGCGTGAAAATGTGTTATCAAATGCTCGAGCTTATACTTTGTAAGTAGGTACTTAGCAATTTTTAGAAGAGCTTAACAGCCACAATGTAACATTACTACGAATAAAAATAAAAATGGTATCAAATAAATCAACAGTCACTAAAAGAAATGACGCTATTAGCCTATAGAAAACTACTTCATTCATGACCCTTTTTTGTCATTCTGCAGTTTATAGATCTCCCGGCTCATTGCCGTTAGTGAAATTGAATCGAACTCATTGAAAACTTCTTTTTTTTCCTCTCAATTGAAACACTGTAGAGTCTACAGCACTCAAATTGGAAAATGTTTCACCCCAACGACATACTAAAACTCCCCCATAAATTCCGGGCGTCACCCCGATACGTTCGGAGTGGATTATACATCCAAAGTAAATACCCTTAGTGGGATGTCATAATATCAAATTAAGGCCGGGCCCCTGGCGAATGGCATTCCTTAGTAATATTGTTTAATACAACTGCCAAGTCCAATATTAACTTAAAGTTCGGGCCAGCAGTTAATAGTTAGGTGTGTTTAACGCACCGAATCTATGACGGCGAATATATTAAACTGTCTCTGATTTCTATGGTATTGTGTTGTGGTTGAATGAAACATTTCATGAATTTCATTTCATCATCATCATCATCATTTCAGCCATAGGACGTCCACTGCTGAACATAGGTCTCCCCCGATGGTTTCCACAATGGCCGGTTGGTGGCGACCTGCATCCAGCGTCTTCCTGCTACCTTTATGAGGTCGTCGATCCACCTTGTGTGTGGACGCCCTACGCTGCGCTTTACGTGGCCTCCACTCCAAAACCTTACTGCCCCAACGGCCGTCAGTTCTGCGTTCTATGTGCCCTGCCCATTGCCACTTCAGCTTGCTAATACATGCGAGTTCAATTTATTTACAGAAAATGCGTGCAAATGACGTGTATTTAAAATACATGCATAGCATTATAATAGGTATACTTAAGTTCTGAAGCGCTGTTAGCGTCTGCTTTTTGATTGCGGTTTTCAGCAATTCGTTTTTTGTACGGAAACCTGTCCTGCCGGGCTAGGATGCACGCCGTGATATAATTTATCGACGTCAAAATTAATGGGCAAAACCAATAAAATGGCAAGATAACTGCTTATCGCGGCGCGCATCCTAGGCCTACTGAACTCGATAAAATCATGTCTCGCTTTATTTTTGCCTACTTGCTTAGATATAATGTAGGTAAGTCGTTTATCTAGCCGTATTCCAGAACAATTTTGAGTACAAAATAATAAACACAAAGCAACACAATTAAGTTGTAACTAGTTCGACTAACAATGTTTTAATTTAGGATAATGCTAGTCAAAACCACCCCCTCCAGTTATTAAGCCGTTCTTTTAATTGCAACCTCCTCAAATAGAGTTCCACTCCACTCCATCAGTGTGTTTACCTCAAGGTCCCCGAATAATGAGGCCCCCTCGGCCCGTGATGTAAGCTATAAACAACTGTTTTGGATTGAAAAAGATGCTGACAAAGGTGACTGAGTTTTTTCCGCCACTTCTTCTCAGCACCAGTCCATATGTTGTATCAAAGTGGTGGTAGGGCAAGCTATATTTGGGACGTATATAAGTGCCCTGGAAAGGGCTTATGTACTGAATAAACTATTTGAATTATTTCTCAAAGTATTAGAACCACCTACAAGTATAAACTAATTAGAGCGGTCAAGTAAAGTAGTACTTCATTGAATACTGATTAGATTTAGTACCTACTAATGTATCTAACGATGGTGTAGGTAACTTTTTGAAGGAGGACTTTATCTAGCAATGGGCGTCATTTGGCTGAAACGAACGATGATGTAGATAAATATCGTCAATAATGTTTAGATAAATAAAATAAAATAAAAGGTATTTAATTCAGGCATAGCTCATAAAGGTGTTAGTAACAAAGTTCTTAGAAAGTATGCTAGTAAATCACACAATAACCTACACATAATTAAATAACGACAATTTGGTGTCTTTAGTAAGATGGACGCGTGTCCAGTGCTGCATAATAGCACTGTCCACGTCAAACCTTGCCGCTATACTCTGCAGGAGACTGTTGGAGCTGCCACGCACATTTAAGCATAGCAATATTTAAGCATAAAAATGAAAATTTAAGAAATTGCAATTATGATAATTTAGTGTAAAAGTAAGTAATAATTTTCCAAATGCAAAGCGACCTATATCAGAGCTCTGTAGCGCCGGCGGCGAGCGGGGCCCGTCAACAGATTAATTGTGCAAGTGTCGCAGAGTGGATCGCAAACGTTCGCACGCATTGTCCTCAAATTGAGGACGCGCTTATACATTTTCTACAAGATAATTATCTAAGTATCTTCTTGAGAGAAATAATTTTGGATTTATTTTTTCGTAGCATGATTCGGCATGATTTATTGTTTTGACTAGCTTCCGCCGACTTCGTACGCGTGGATCCCGTTTTACCCCCTTAGGGGTGGAGTTTCGTAAAATCCTTTCCTAGCTGATGCTTACGTCATAACATCTACCTGCATGCCAAATTTCAGCCCGATCCGTCCAGTGGTTTGGGCTGTCCGTTGATAGATCACTATGTCAGTCAGTCAGTCAGTCACCTTTGAGTTATTAGATTTGGTTTTTTAAACACAAATCTCAGCGGTGAGAAGGAGAATTAGGATTAATTTCATTATCTAAGCACTTCACTATGCAATATGAACTATAAAATAAATAGATCCAATAAACATTTTACGAGTATGTAAACTCGCATTATCAAATTTATCAGTTCTCATGTAGTTCTAACTCTACACGCGCCCTACTATTGTATGACAAACCTACATACACTCGAAAAACATAAACATAAACCTTCTGGCGCAGTCGGGTAAAAAGTAATGAACGTGGATAATTTTTTCACCCTATACCCACAAAAACTGAGGACAGGCGAGGTTTCCTATTTATAGGTATTTAGTAACAATTATTAATTACAAAATAACACAGATTTATCTTCAAGTATGCACCGAGATTCTTACTCTTAATAGATAATCACACTATTTGTTTTTTCGACAAAACCAACCACTCGAGTCAACGCAAGCAATTTGTCTCTTAAAACATTCGCAGCGAGCGCTCTCGACTCGAGAACAATGTTCGCGCGCCGGCAAACGTTTGCAGAACACTCGGCGACTCACCGCAATTAGTGGCACAAAGAAATCGCGTCAACTGACTTTCGTTTGCGAGATAAGATTGGGAATAAGTGCGAGTAACAAGGCAATGTCCATGATAATCGAATCAAATTATGCTGATACAAATTGTTTACGCGAAGCTGGGGAGGAGTTTGTATAGAATAAGCAGGTATAAGTTACAAAAAAGCAACACCTAAAATGAAAAATAGCCGTTTGAACTTTTTCGTGCAGACAATAACTTAGAAATTCAATAAAGAACTTCTTTATATTATAATAAGTTGATGTAAAGGCCCGTATTTATTATTTAGCGCTTTTCTCTTTTATTACATACAATAGGCACCGGTTATCGTTATAGTTACGGTTAAAGTTAGGTGGTGCAACTCAGCCTTAGTTCATCTTTAAAACATTCCGTTAGTGTTTGTAGCTTTCTCCAAGTATTTGAATACTCTATAAGCATCGCCATATTTTTGTTTGTCACTGTTGACAAATTAATAAACAACGGGAGACAGCCTAGGACTACTACAATATAAGATTCATTTGTTTCAAGTGACAATCAATGTCGCAAATGAACGTCAGAGAAATCTAGTCAGTTTATATTCACAGACAAGCAGTAAATACAATCTAGATCTCAAGCAAAGACGTTTCCAGAACAAACACTGGGGTAATTTTACAGTGGAAATAACAGCCCTAAACGCTGTTTGCAGGGAGTTTCGTATAAACGTGTAGTTCCGTGCGAGTAGATGTGTTTGTAATAACGTGTTTGGCGTTGAACTGGTAGGTAATAAGATTTATTCCGTTCCGTAGATTTGTTCAGTTAAATTAATTGAAGAAAGAAAAAAAATATTCAGTTCAAAATATACGGTTTATCATCATCATCATTACCTCACCACACAGTACACCACAGGACATCTACTACTGCGACTTTAATTCGTTTACAGTTTATCATAATGCACAGAAAATACTTATATTTATTGAACCAAAATGGCACCCATTCAGCGTCAAATAAATCTCTAATAAATAAATCTCTATGGTAGAACCCAGATCAAGTAGTATACACAAAGTATGAATAAGTATATTGTAAAAAGTTTAATTTTATAAATTAATTGCAATAGAAAATATTACCGAAAGTTTATTTACAACTGCAACAGCCATTCTGAAACTTCTAGTAACATTATGTAATTAAATTATTATTGCATCACAAATTCGACGATTTCATGAATAATTTCACACGGAAGCCATCAATAAAGTAAAATGGCTGCTCATAAAGTGTTAAATACGTTAAATTTAAGTGCATTTTAGTAACGGGCCAATCTGGCGGCCACGTCTGACGAATGGCCCACATCAATATGGGGATTGGCGCTTAAAGCCCAAGTGGGGGCTCTAACCCCCAAGTGGGGCTTATGCGCCGGCGGGATGGATGATGTCCGATGGACAAAAGGTTAAAATGACAATGTTTTGATAGTTTAATAAAAATATAACTGTTTTTAGTAACAGTTTTAGTTGCTTCAGGTGAATCTTAAAGTCTTATAAAGGCGTGCGCAGAATATATTTTTATCTCATCATTAAACAAGGATTATGGACCTATTTAAGAAGTTCGAGAGCGATTCACACCGCGGTCTGAAAACTCGTGGTGCGAAAATAACACTATAATATTATAAAGGCGAAAGTTTGTGAGTGTGTAAGTTTGTTACTTCTTCACGTCGAAACAGCTGGAGCGATTTTAATAAATTTTGGTATAGAGTTAGCTGACACCCTGGATTGACACAAAGGCTACGTTTTACTGCGTGGGGCACAGCTAATAAAAGAATAAAGAATAGAATAGAAAATAATAAACCACAAAAGACTCTCTGTCTTGAGTTCCTTTACGCCTATTTGATGCTTCATGAAAGAGAGAAGAAAGAATTACGGAAAAAATCAGGCTTTGACAGATTTTAGACAAAAAACTAGGACCTTAACTTCAAGGCTTTTATCAATGTAGATTCTACATACCCTGTATCACTTTAGCCACCATTAAATAACCTAAATTGTGAATCAAGAGGGCAAATGTAACGTGAAATAGCCAGTTTAATAGGCTATGAATTTAAATAGAAAAGTATAGCAATTCTAGAGGCTGGGCGTAGGATTTATAGCTCTCATCAGTACCGGGATTGGGGTATTAGTCCCAGCCAGACTGGAATATGGAATAGTCTAGATAGGTATTAGGATTTTATTAATGTCAATAACAGCCGGATTATGGCTCTGTAGCTATTTCGAAACTGTGTGACGTCAAACTGTCCAATACGATTAAATTGGCTTTGAATATTTATTCAAAGGTAACCAATAAAAATTTAAAAGCATTAAAATTGTCATTGGGGCTGCAGAGGCTTATAAAACCCTTTCAAGTATTTTAAAATCATTTATAATACCTCGAAAAACAATCATTGAGCTACGAAGATATTGGTAAAATTGTTGCATTTTCAAGTTTCTTTGCAAAAATAATATACATTTTCGTTACAATATAGATAAAATAGCAATGGTTTTTGTTGGTCTCGAAGCGCTGGTAGGGTAAAAAGATTATGAGACATGTATTGTAGAGGCTCCTTAAGAGCAAAATGACGATTTGTAAGAACTATATTAGTCTAAACAAATAAAGAAATTTTGACTTTGACAATAATAGTAAATTAGTTCAAGCTGCTCCAAAATCACTGAAAAGCAACGTTTTTTTTTTTTTTTTTTTTTTTTTTATGTGATAGGAGGCAAACGAGCAAACGGATCACCTGATGGTAAGTGATTACCGTCGCCCATAGACACCCGCAGACCCAGGGGCGTTACAGGTGCGTTGCCGGCCTTTAAGGTAAAGATACGCTCTCCTCTTGAAAGCTTGCAGGTCGTATCCGTCCGGAAACACCGCAGACGACAGTCCATTCCACAGTTTGGTTGTACGGGGCAGGAAGTTTCTAGAGAAACGTACTGTTGTGGACTGCCAACCATCTAAGTGATGGGGGTGGAAGTGCTGTCGGGTAGATCGGTGGCGAAAAGTGGCGGCAGGAATAAGTCCGGATAATTCTTCGGAGCACTCCCCGTGATACATGCGATAGAATATGCACAGTGAGGATACATCTCTACGCAGCGCCAAGGGGTCAAGCCGATCCGAAATGTCCTGGCAGTCAACGATTCGAGCTGCTCTCCGTTCAATGCGGTCCAGAGGGAGAAGCTGGTACTGGGGCGCACCTGCCCAAAGATGAGAACAGTATTCCATATGAGGCCGAACCTGCGCCTTGTAAAGTTGCAGACGATGGGCTGGAGTGAAATACCGTCTCGATCTATTGAGCACACCAAGCTTCTTCGAGGCTAATTTAGCCTTACCCTCTAAATGACCACGGAACTGGACTTCGCTCGATATGTCGACACCAAGGATTCCGATATTGGCTGAGGCAGTTAGGGGAGTGCTCTCGAAACAGCGGGATACGACAAACGGCAACTTTTTGGCGGTGAACGCGCAAACTTGTTAACGTTAACGTTAACTCTTTGACTAACCCGTCATTGTCGGGAAGCTTAAAGAGCATCTGTGATTTGACACATTTCACCTCCGCGAGTGAAATCAGGCGCGATGGGTCCCGAGGACCCGTCCTCCCGATAAGGGTTACAGGTCTATTCCCTAAACTATTCCGATATTTCGACTCTACTCCCATCACTGTCTTATGTGTGTATGTAGAGAGAGATGGATGAAGCTGAGAATTTGGAAATAGGTGAGCAGGATAGACCCATAACGATGCATTGATCTTTCCATGCTGTAAGTTTGAATCTTTGAATAGCAAACCAAATAGACGGACAAAATTAGCTATGTAGAGATAGTGTAAAGAACAGCTGCTAGGTAAGCCTTGTTCAAGATCAAGGAACTTTATTTGCCTAAAAATGCACTGACAGCTATCAAAAACAATCAATAATGAAATAAAAAAATCTCATAAAACTCATTTATTTTTGCAAATAGGCTTTTAAAAAGCACTTTTAGGCTGGTTTTAGAATCGCGCTGACCGCACGCTGATCGTCGGTATATGTATGTAATTGAAGGGAACGTTTCTGAGTGACGGTGACCGCTCGGCGCCGACGCTTCATACAATTCGGCTGTCAGCGCCGACGGTCAGCGTGCGTCAGCGTGACTCTAAAACCAGCCTTACACGTCTCAGTATTAACTCTACCACTGCTTCGGGACAATAAATGGGCCAGTACTGAGAACAAGCAGCGCAAGAAATTCAGTCACTATTCACACAAAAACAAAAAGTATCTAAATGTATAAAAACAGACAAATTATTAAAAATTTAGTCCATCTATCGGTTCCTAACAGATAAAATCTGCCCAAGAAACATTATCCGCGAAAAAAGAAGGCACGTAATCGACAGAAATATGAACGCAAATTACCCAACAGTGTAGAAAGAAGCGCCATGTTTTTGTCCTAACATTACTTACGTAAGTAAAGCATTTCCGCTGCGTATTATTACCCCTATGGCCGTGATTTATTAAGCGGCAAAAATAAGACAGAATTGGATAATCCAGGAAATGTATGGAATAAATCCTTGGGGAACTTTTCTGTAGCAAATTATTGTATGTAAATGTTCTTTGAAAATTCAAGGTAGTGTACTAGCGATGTGATTTATCGTATCTTAGCTTTCGGTTAAATTAGTGTAATCGTTTGAGTTACCATTGCAGTGTAAACACCAAATCCGCCGACCCGTCGACTTTGACATGTCAAAAGTCATAGACTTTGGGAAAGTAGGTACAAGTCGTCGACTGATTCTTTGGAAATGAAGCCGCCGAAACGAAGCCGCCGGGCTGTCAGCGGGCTTTTTGTGCAGAGTCCTTTTGATTTACATGTCTGTCAAAAGAGACATTGTCGCGCTGTGGTAAAACCATGTCAAACGCTCACAAGTTACACCCACGTAGCTACTTTACAACCTATAGAGAAGATATTACGAGTGGCTCTCAGCACCGACCGCATAATTGTCGATTGATAAAAACTCTTAAATATTCCTAAACAGAATTGAAATCGCAATAATCAATTGGTCCAATAAGCCGAAACCGATCGCCAACAAAGATGGCTGGGACTGAAGGGCCCTCGAGCCCTCGTTTGCTTGTAAATTTTGCTTTTAATTATTTCGCCGGCATATTTTTGGACCGAATTCGACAAATTGCTTTGGGATATAAATAGTTGAGGCACTCTCTAACGTCCGATGTCTCTTTGTACGGCGAAATTATATTTCTCTTTGGTCATAAGAAAATTCAACGGTTGAACATCGACTATTATTTACGAGAAGTTTACCAAACAACTTTTATGTAAGTTTATGCGTGGACAACGTTGATACTCTTTTACAAAACAATATTAGTAGGTACGGGACTATTCCCACCTCTTGTTCTCACCGCTGCAACTCCTGTGTAGCCAGGATCTACAGCTTGACCGCCAATAAAAGACCCAATCAGTGACAAGTTTGTCCCAGGGGAATATTAGTAGGTAGTCATAGTCATAATGTTTTGGTATTTCGGTTTGATTTCAATACGTATTAACAACTAAGTACATAAAGCGACAATTTTTTTATGTTAGGTACTCTACTTATTGGCCTCAATATCTTTACTTTGATCCTTTTCTCTTTAGACTGTAGCAGTTACGTGACAGCTAAATTTAACGAAGAAATCTTTAAAAAATAACTTCTAAGATAACATTTCGGCGGGATGTCTCGCGATCAAAGAGTTTTCCGTGCCACTGCGCCATCAGGCATCATTAAAACTAAATGATCAATGTTATAGATAGGTATAGGTTAAAAGATAGCAGATATAAAGGAGATAAAAAGTGGGCTTGATATTTTAGATATTTTTCAGTATTTTATATAATACTAATAAATAGGTATAGCTCAATAATTATAATCTACCGAAACCGAAAACTTTGAAAACCGAAAAATATGATTAATAAGCAGATTTTCAGAGGAAAGTGCTTCAAATTTCAGCTATTAGAAACGTGCCTCTATAAAAGCCTTACTTTTATCAAAACTTGTTATATAACTTTGCTCGCAAATTGATCAAACCACAAAACCATCATGTTATTTTGGTAAGCTTTCAAATGTTGATTGACCCCATTGAGGGTTATGTTTTTCCTGTGTTTATATGTATTATATTTCCAGTACTTAGTTTATCTTTGTTAATTTATTATTTTCAAAACTATGCCTGGTTCAAAATTGGATAAAATAATTCCCGTATCCTTTTGGGCACAACAAAAGCAACACAAGATTGATTTAAACCATAAATTCCAGGAAGATCAAATATAAACGCCAAAATATATCCTCCAAACATCAAACACGCCACAAAATACCTGCACCCTATCCCCTCGACTCAGAGACCCTCGAGGATTCATTTAGTGAACTGATTTGGCTGACACCCGGACGTTTTAAACATAAGCTCTGTCGGGTAAGGTGACAAGCCCCGTTTTGTCTTTTGAAAGCAACGCGAATTCGGGCGTGGGAACGGTTAGTGTTTTTACTTGTTGCTGTTAACACCGGTTTTACTGTCTTGAATTCTCTAAATTATTTTTCAGAATTAATTCTTGATGACTGTGAAATGATTGATTTTATCAGCCAGTCATTTGTGTGAAGTTAACAACCGCGAGTATTTTTTTTTATGTGACAGGAGGCAAACGAGCAGACGGATCACCTGATGGTAAGTGATTACCGTCGCCCATAGACACCCGCAGACCCCTGGGTCTGCAACGCACCTGTAACGCCCCTGGGCGTTACAGGTGCGTTGCCGGCCTTTAAGGTGAAGATACGCTCTCTTTTTGAAAGCTTGCAGGTCGTATCCATCCGAAGTATGAAGCCAAGGTACTACATTGTCTTAATTATGACTTACAAAGTGGAACACGGGTATGTTCATCTCCACTGTTCCTAGTATGGAATCAGATGGCACTATGTAGGATTTAATATTTTATTTAGTAAACCACAAAACTTTAATTTAGTTAAAAGTCCTATCATACACAAAAATAAAGCCGCAATTTTTATCTGCTTTTAAATGTGTGTGTTTATTACTTAATTCCAACATTTTTTTCATTACAAGTGGCGCTTAAACCCATCGTCGCGCTCCAAAAATCTACTTTTTTATACTAACGCAAATAGAACTTTTAAAATGCACTTGAAACCACAGCAAAGGGTTCCCGGATCTGTTTTGGTAAATGAATCTGTAGCCGAGGGCTGCTCCTCAGCTGAGGACACTCGAGGATTTGTTGACAGTCAGTAGGCCAGGAGACAGGGTGCAGGTTTTTTATGGTATATCGTAACGCTACGATTGAATTCTCATAAAAATTTTAAAATAAAATCAAAAATACTTGTTCAGTTTTACCAGTATTTTGACAATTTATTATAGGTTTCTTTTTTTATTGCAAAGATATTCAATTTTAATTCAGCTTCATGAAAAACATTCTACTAAAAATGTGTGGCACTAAGATCTAACCAGTACTGTTACATGTGTATTTAATAATTGCTTGAGACTGTTACGTAAATTCGCCGTAATGTGAATTTACTAAACCAATATTGTTTATAGTAGTTAACGAAGTGTCTATTCAAATTTTCCAACAATGAAAATGCCAGACAGTTTCAAGAGATCTAACTTGCCAGACCTACATACTTTCCAAGCTTTCGGACTATACATTTGATTCCATGTACTTAAACCGCATAAATTGGTCGAGTTAAAACAAGTTTCGGCCAGGGATGAAGGTCGAGGGTCACTCCCACTAAAGGGTTTAAAGTTTCGGCAATAATTGAGTTTAGGTTACCATTAGCACGAATTATTCGCAAGATTCCACACATTACACGGATGGAGTTAATTGACTGTGATGTTGTCTAAAAGGTTTTTAGGCCGTTAGCCTTTGCGATTGGAGAACTTCGTGAGGGATTGGTTTTCGGGACAGTCTTCCTCGTTACATATTACACGAGCGGCTCATTATAAATGGTTTGATATAATATTTCCTCTTAATATAATGTATTACCATTTAGAAACGCTATTTTATTACTCCGTCGTAGACGCGATTAAGGATTTATGATTATGATAGTTACATTACAAGTTTTGTATAGACTGAGCAACTTGTGTTACTCGTGCGGTAAATATATTTTTGGTTTGATTTGACTGGATCAAAATATCTTCAGCAATGCTAAAAAGTTTACAATAGATACTAAGACATCATTATCATCCTGAAAAAACTTTTCCAGAAAACATAGGTTTAATAGGTACCTACGCCAAACACGGGCCTCGTTCATCATCTCTGAGTAAACTGTTAGGTAGGCTACTCGTTGCTTAAATCACGAGTCTTAACGAAACCATGACAAAACTTTAATCATGTGATTTTGTGAGTAATCACGTCATAATTTATGTGCCTCGTAAGCGAAGGTTTTTTCAAAATTTTTAGAACAATTATGTCTTAAGTTTGGAGCCAAGCCCCAGGCCTACTTTCATAAGGAGTGGGGCGTGTTGTTTGTTCGCCACCGAAGGCAGATGAGATCTGAGACAACACTGGCGCCATCTAGGGGGATTTGAATAAATTTAGGTACACCTTCATTTCAAGGGTTTGTTAGACTACTTTAAAGTCGGTAATAAGGATTTGTAAGTCAAGGTAGCACAATATTGAATTTTCTTATAACGGGACTATTCCCACCTCTCGTTCCCACCACTGCAACTCCTGTGTAGCCAGGATCCACAGCTTGACCGCCATAAAAACCCAACCAATGAAGGTCAAGTTTGTCCCGGGGGAAAGTTAAACTGTCATTGGACCCGCAACGAAATTAATCAGAAGAACATAGGAGGAGTTCGAAATTATGGTTCGACTTCCCTCCATTGCAAAGCGGATGACAGGTGACAAATAAAGGTTTTTAAATTAGATTATTAAATTTTCGTATAGTATAAACACTAAAGAAATTCAATTCCAGGGCACATTGGAGGTCGCAGACAAAATTTTAATAGAAAAATTTAAATAATATTAAAATCTCCGAGTTACCTAGAAATACCTGCGATGTACCAACATGCTATAATTACCTGAAACAAAAAATATTACAATAAATAAATGTTATATCATTATGAAGAATATTTTAGGAAATATTACCTACACTTTGGATAATAATAATGTTAAAAGTAGAACTAAAATAAAAAAATATATAAATTTTAGTGGTTTTTTTATATTTATAGGAAAAAATCTTTAAAATCAATTTAAACTTCTTTTGAGTGTATCTAAATCCCCAGCTGTTTATTTATTTATTTAGTTTGTGTGTGAGTTGAGCTTGATGTCCCAGCCCGTGCTTTGAACAAAAACCTACCTTATTTTGTTATTACAAAAATATTGACTACTACCATTGATCTAGAAATGATATTCATTTCCGAACATCTGTTCCATGAAATCCTTTCCAAAGTCAAAAGCAACCTTCTAACCACGAGTCCACTAACCAGATCAATCCGACATCTATGGACCCGTCTGTTTTGTAAAAGCATTAGGCCCACATTTGCGGATTGGCTGTGCTGATGATATTGGAGCAGTAAAAAGTGTAAACTGGCCCAAAGAGGCGGCCAAATAAAATATTTAGGGGTGAATAATAGAATAACCCTCCTTCTGGCGCAGTCTGGTAAAAAGGGTGGGAAAGGATGAATCGTGATGCCTTTTTTGTCTTGACGGTTTGTAGATGTGAATTATTGACCAAATGTGGTTAAAACTTTATTTTAAACAACGATACTCATAGTTAATTTCAAAATAATGTAACTACTGTGCTTGTAAATTCAAGACTGAGTCATGTAGTCTTAGATACTCAACAAATATTATGTCTATGGAAACCAGGCAATTTAAATACCCTTTTTGTAAATACCTACTTAGATAATCCATAATAGAATCAGAAATTAAAAGATCCGCAGGAGAACTAAAGTGACAGACATAGCCCGCAGAATCGCTAAAGTCAAGTGGCAGTGGGTTGGGCATATAGCTCGCAGAGCTGACGGCCGCTGGGGCAGAAAAGTTTTCGAGTGGCGACCACGAGCCGGAAGACGTAGTGTGGGCGTCCCACTAGGTGGACCAACGATCTGATGAAGGTCACGGGAAATGCCTGGATACGGGCAACGCAGGGCCGGTCGTTATTGAAATCCTTGGGGGAGGCCTTTGTCCAGCAGTGAACGTCATTTGGCTGAAAACGAACGATGTTCATGCACGGTAATAATATTTGTATTGTAACGGTGACTTCTCAGTAGCCGAGATTTCTTTTGAAAAAAGTGTGAAATGAAATATTTTTATCTACAAAATCTAATCTATACCTATCCTGTCATTCGAAGGAAGTCCAATAATATAGGACCTTGTATACCTGTGTCTCACAAGCGTGTTTATTTGTCAGCCCCAATTGCGTCGACATACCTCATTACGAATGTAGGTCCTAACGCGCGTGTGTACGTGTACATACGTGTACACGCACACGTGCAGGCGTCAAAGGAGGCGCATGACGACGGATACCGTGATTAATGTGAACAAACAGACGAGTGACTAGCTCCACGAGGTATATTAGATGTGACAAAGTAAAAATTTTGATGAGAACGCTCTTGGTTCGAAGCTGAAATGTTACATTTTGGTGCAAAATCTTGATTTCAAATTCTATAACAAACAGAAAATCTATTTCCTGACATTTTAAATGCCTAAATCATTAAAAAAGTTTAAATTAAATAGAGATACACGGGTCTGTTGCTCTCATCATCATCATCATCATCTCAGCCATAGGACGTCCACTGCTGAACATAGGCCTCCCCCAATGCTTTCCATGCTGCCCGCTTGGTAGCGGCCTGCGTCCAGCGCCTTCCTACTACCATTATGATGTCATCGTCCACCTTGTGGGTAGACGTCTCACGCTGCGTTTTCCGGTACGCGGCCTCCACTCCAAAACCTTGCTGCCCCATCGGCCGTCGGTTCTGGGTACTATGTGCCCTGCCCAATGCCACTTCAGCTTGCTGATCCGTCGGGCTATGTCAGCGTCTTTAGTTCGTTTACGGATCTCCTCATGTTGTTGCCTCCTCTGTTGCTCTATTTTAATTGAAATGGAAGGCGAAAGTTTAAAATCGTAATAATGTTTGACGAAAGTAAGAATTGGGATCAAAAAAACAATTGGGACTAAGTTTTAGGTACAATGAAAGTCTGCTAGGATGGTGACAAACACTGGTTTGACTCTACACTTAAATTTACATTTAAACGTTATAAAAGTCAATTTGATGTCTAAACTTTTCAAGTGTCAACTGAAATCTTCAAAGAAGTGTTCTCTAACAGAAATATTAATGTCCCTTACAAACCCGGACTAGGGATAAAGTTCCCTTTTTATTACAGTCCTGTCTCTTTTGATATTTTTTCAATATTCCCCTTCAATAAACTTTTAGATTTTATTTTCAACCCTAACCTGGCAGGAACTACAGCCAAGTGAGAACCGCCAACACGTCATTAAATTTTATTGGACAAAATGCTATTTTGAGTAGGTGATCGGTTTGTCAGCTTTAGAAGATAAGATTACTAGCATAATAGCGCCTAGAGGCAATTTTCGGGTGTGGACCTATCTTCAAACATTAAAAAGTAGGGCATGATTTAAGTATTGCTTTTCTTTTAATTAATATTAAATATTAATTTAAAGTTGTCCAAATGTTTTTTGCTACTTTATAAAGCAAGTAAATTCTGAACCTTCAGGTAAGAATTTTTGGATGCAAATAAAATGGAACTGACTGTTCTCATAGGGCTGTGACAATTTATTGTGAAAAGAGACATTCACTCTACTTGCAAAATATCAGATAAAGTTGTGAGGGATAACTCAACTTGAGGTTGAAATACGGAGAGTGGCATATCACCCTTTTGCTCTTGATTTCCTGTTTCTTCAAACAACTACAACAGAAAAATACTTTCCACAGTCCGTGGAAAAGAAAAAGGAGGAAAATAATGAATACCGAGAAAAAATTATTCTAAAAGAAATAAATTATGCACAACACAGTTTTTTGTGCCTTAGATGAAAAAATAAATTAATGCCAAGGATGCTCGGTTCGTCACTTTGTCCACTAGAAGTAAAAAAATGTCGTAAAATGCTTCTCTCATTTTATTTACTTAATGATATTATTCGTCTTTTAATTGTTTACTATTTTTGTCCTTAAGAAATACGCGTTTAGTGCTAATAATTCTTACAAGCACAAATAATTTTATTACTAGATTGAATGTTACATGTAGGTAACGTTAAATTTCAAGGCGTGATCATTGCAATATTAATTATTTATGATCAATTTTCTTATTACATAATAGACAAACTATTTTTTCAATTAATTTCTTTTCAACAGAACGAACTGGCTCTTTTTCCCGGGCTGTGCCAGTAGTTTATTGCGCAGGGAGACATTTACACTTGCTACACTCCAGATAAAGTTATGAAGGAGGAATAACTTAACTCGGAGGGCGCCGCGCCCTCTTGGATTCCCCTCTTTTGCCCGAAAACATTTAATATTTGATATCCCGTGATATTTCTAGGCATTCGGAAATGATCTGTGATCTGAGGGGCGTTGGAGTGCTCTTACAGAGACGTAACTGAAATCTAATGGGTTTTCTTTCAGCGCTTTTGTTCAATTTTACCGCCATATTAGCTGATAATGCTTAGGTATAATCTAAGTTGGTATGTACCGTTCTACTCGTAGTAGGCGCTTGTGTACTATCGCCTTAGTCTTCTTCTTCTTATCATATCGACAACAAATCTACATAGTGTCAGCCCAAAACTCCGCTACAAGAGTGGCGTTGTCAGCAGCTTTCATTAAATCCTCCTGAGTGCAGTTGCTCGGGCACTCAGGGCACGACATCAGGTGCTTCATCGACTGGGGAACAAAACCGCACCTGCACTCCATGTTTAAGCCGTCCAAGAATCCCCACCTGACCAGATTGTCCTTACTACGGCCAACCTGCGTCCGAAGTCTATTTAAAGACTTCCAGGTAAGCCAGGGGAGCTCATGTCCAGGTGGAGGACTCTCAGACATCGGAAATCGCCTTAGTTATAGGCTACATAAAATAGCTTCGTAATGTAGACAGGTATTTATTTATTGCACTTCTTGAAATAAAGATCGTCCTTATTAATGTGTTTCTATGAATTAGTCTTAAATTGTAAATACTAAGTACCTACCACTATGATGTCCAGGTGCGCAGTTATAGCCCACGTAAAAAGATAATATCTTTTTTATTAATTCTCATATTATGAGACTTAGTAGTTGTAAGATTATATTATGAATATCGCTTGAAATAATATAATTCCTTCAAGCGTTATTCATATAATTATTTTAAAAATGGGTATTGTTTTACTGGGATCGTCTGAGTTATCTTTAATTACCTATATTTTAGTGAGTCAAAATCCGTGCCTCAATCTTTCTTAATTAAATCCATTAAAATATTATATATTTTAACAAAAACATTTTATATAATTTGTGAGAGAGTAGTTTTTTGGTCATTCAAACTCACTCTTTTATTAAAAACAAGTGCGAGTCGGGCTCGCGCACAAAGGGTTCCGTAGCAGCAAATATAATAAACTTATTATGTCAATTTATACACCTGGTGAATGGAGCCTAAACTCTCCCGATATTTTGCCTTGTACTTTTATGTATGAATATTAATTTTATATATGTATTTATAAATATTCCGAGCTAAAGAGGTGGCAAAAGCAATGGCAAACAAACCACAATCAATAGTATTCGGTTGTCGCTGAACACTTGGAAACTGAATACATGACTCCGATAGATACGGAAACAAGGCTTTTACATATATTTTTTGCGATTTTCCTAGAACACCAACAAGACTATCGTACACACGCAGTATTCCATTAATGTAATAAATACAACTCCAGTGCCCCACTAATCCCACGTCACCGTCATAAATTACTTGAAGGTGCGTCTCATTTTTAGGTACAGGTTCAATCAGTTCAGGGTGTTGAAATAATTCTAGCTCACGCGGTCTAAATGATGTGCACCGAAGTAACTTTTCATGAAATGCGCGAACCACATCATCTTCGATATAGTTATTATAATTCAGAATGTAGGAAAACGTATTATCTAAAGTATCCATTGTTAGATGATATACAATAAGCTTTAGAAATTTTAAAAACCTGCTACGAAACACTAAAATTTGCACCAAAAACAAAGGAATTTATATTATTGGGGGATTTATTAGTACGTGACCGGTTTAATAGCACCTATTAAACCAGTATACCTACTTACTTATTTTTTATAATAGGTACAATTCAATATTAAAAAGTCTCAACGCCAAATTCGACTTGCGAAAGAAGTAAATGGGAACGATGAAATTCTCTTAGCGCGCACAAGTGACAACGACGTCTGCCCTCACGTGTCTGCCCGTTCGGGTCGACGCGGTTAGCTATCTTATCCCCGCTCCCGCGCGAGACCACGCCCCGCAACTCACGCGCTGCAGCGCAGCGAGCGACCGATCTTCTTGAATCGATGTAATAATAATCTATAGGATTAACGCGTTTTAAAAATATTGGTTCGATGGATATGTTTAACCTATTATTACTCAACAATCACATTTGTAATATTAAACTTTATCAAATGCACAATGTATTTAAGGTACATTACTGGATAAGGATTAATGGCGTATTGCTTGAATAAGCTAATATTTCTCGTAAAAAGTACCTACATTATAAAGATTTTATATCATCGCGGATTTTAAAAGGTGTACAATACTGTAGTATATTTTTTGATCTATCTTATAAGGTTCAGCCATCGTTTTCAGTGTAAGCACAATAACTTAACCAAAATTACAGTTAAATCAACCTATCTCAAAAACTATAAGAGATACTTTGATCAAACCAAAAATCGTTGAAAGAGTTAATTAGCATGCATCACCTCTATTTTTTTTAGAATTTTATACCCCGTAGTTATAAAAATAGAGGGGGGGGGACATACTTTTTACGACTTTGAGAGCTGATATCTCAAAAACCGTTCACTTTAAGAAAAATGTTTTTTAGAAAACTTTATATCATTTTAAAAGACCTTTCCATTGATACCCCACACGGGTATGTACATCGAAAAAAAATTTTCATCCCTCAGTTACATGTATGGGGGGCCCCACCCCCAATTCTTTTTTTTACTATTTAGTGTCATAATTTTGTAGCGGTTCATACAACACATATTCCCATCAAATTTCATCACTGTAGTACTTATAGTTTCCGAGTAAATCGGCTGTGACAGACGGACAGACGGACAGACGGACAGACGGACAGACGGACAGACGGACAGACGGACAGACGGACATGACGAAACTATAAGGGTTCCGTTTTTGCCATTTTGGCTACGGAACCCTAAAAAATACAGGGTGGCGACGATTTAGTTTAAAAATTAATAATTTCAATCTGCTTTAGAGTCAAAACTTTCCACGATATTAAAAAGAGCATTAGAGAAGCAACAGTACCTAGGCCGTGTTCCCGGGGGCCGGGAGATGAGATGGGTATCGGGAACTAGGGATGTGAAACGTTAAATCGATTAGGTACAGAGAGATCGATAAGTTTTTTGGTCATACCAAACTTATTAATATTAATCTCTCTCATCGAAAGTGATTGACAATTGAATCAATCAAAAAGTTAAACTAATTTTATAGTAACTATTACTGTGTTACACTCGGAAGTATTAGTTTTAAATCAGTGGAATGCTACGACACAAAATCTGATTAGAATAGAAGAATTTTATTCACAAATAAAAATAAGTTCCTTCTATGAAAATGTTACCTAAAACGCCATATCGCTCAGCTTTTGTCGTGAAAGATTGTGCCACGATAATCACTGATTCAAAACGACTCTTCTGTAGATCAAAAAGATCTTAATTCTTAAATGTTTTACCAAGATTTCAACCAGAAGAGCAGTGGCGGATTTACCAATAGGCCAAGTAGGCCAGTGCCTAGGGCGGCAGATTTAGAGGGGCGGCAAATGTAGCAAATTTTTTTTTTACAGGAAAAAAATAATATAATTATACGTATACCTACACAATCCATATACAGGGTGTTTCTTGTAAGGTGTCAAGCCGAAGGCAGGTGATAGGTGAGGACTAGACCTATCGATTTCACCCCCATGTATGTTCTACGATTTTTCGTAGTTTAGAAGTTATCGTTAATTTTTAGATTTTTTCAAATTTTATGACCTAGTGGCTTAATTTTTTTTTTATCTTTTTTTTGGGTTGACTTTTCTCAGATTTCTTTTTTTTGACAGATTCCCTATTAGTTACAGATATTTGAAAAAAATAATCACCTTCCTATCTTTGATGCAAGATACAAAATTTTTGCTAGAAACATAAAAAATATGCTTTTAGCAGAACATTCTAAAATTTTCAACTGAAATGTATGAGAAAAAAAAAGAATTTCCATAGGTCCAAAATAATTTAAAAAACTGCGCAGTTTCCTAAACTTTCATAATAACACAAAAAAACATGTACTTAATAGGCCATTATTTTCTGTAATCGCTCCACTAAAGTGGTAAGTCGGAGATTCCGTTACATGTTTTTGACTTTCTTAGGACTAAGTAATAACTTTTAAGTTGAAAATTTTAGAATGTTCCGCTAAAAGCATATTTTTTATGTTTCTAGCAAAAATTTTGTATCTTGCATCAAAGATAGGAAGTTGATTATTTTTTCAAAAATCTGCAATTAATAGGGAATCTGTCAAAAAAAAGAAATCTGAGAAAAGTCGACGCAAAAAAAGATAAAAAAATTTAAAGCCTACTAGGTCATACAATTTGAAAAAATCACAAAATTAACGATAACTTCTAAACTACGAAAAATCGTAGAACATACATGGGGGTGAAATCGATAGGTCTAGTCCTCACCTATCACCTGCCTTCGGCTTGACACCTTACAAGAAACACCCTGTATAAATAAACGATTAATAAACGCACTGTAATACCAAGCCTTGGACTTTCTGTTTACCTTTAAGTAGTTCTTAGCTAATTATACTGGATATAGCACTTCGCATGGCTCTGTGCACATTCAGGTGAGAAGCTTTTCTTGCTTAAAATGGGTTAAAAACTATCTACGATCTACTTTAAGTCAAGAAAAGCTTATAGGCCAGTAGAATTAAACACAAAAATGAATTAAAACGGAAATAATTCCTACTAAAGATTTTAGTGCTTTAATGGCTCCATTAGTTGCCCATAAAGACTCTCCTAGGTTTTCGACTTCGACGGAGTTGTCCTTAAGTGGTGGGGCCCCCCGAAAGGTGCGCTTTTTCGGTTTTCCGGTTATACGGCATACCGCGTAAAGGAC
>NW_021137852.1:726916-729181 GCF_004193835.3 Ostrinia furnacalis | reverse complement strand
CTAGGGCGCTGGAGACTAGACACTAGGGGCGCTGGAGACTAGACACTAGGGGCGCATCAGGCTCACGAGTCACTAGAGACCACTAGACACTCACGACACTAGCTTCGCTAGACACTGCTCGCCTCTGGAGCTCCTTCAGACGCTAGAGGTCGCTAGAGACTCGCACAAGCACCGCCAGCACGCCGGCGGCGGCGCCCGCGCCCGCCGAGGGGCTGCTGCCGGTGGCGCTGGTGCCGCAGCACGTCATCACCTCCGGCACCGCCAAGGACTGCGTGCGCCTGCGCGGCCTGCCCTACGAGGCGCAGGTAGGAGCGGGAGACGAGACCCCACTTCAAACTGGGGGCGCTTGGGACGAGAGAGGGGCGCTGGAGACTCGAGGGGCGCTTGAGACTGGACGCTAGGGCGCTGGAGACTTATGGTTACGCAGATGTACGCTTAACTTTAGTTTATTTTTGATTCCCAAATAGTTTTGTCTGCAGGTAGAAAACTGTTTGGTTTCCACATCTCTGTGGTCATTCTTGGCGTTTCTGAACGTCAAGCTTTGACACACTTCACCGTAAAACTTTAAACGCAACGCACATTTTCGCAGTCTCGCGAGTGAAAAAACCGCACTTTTATCTCCCGCAAATCGCATCTTAACGCACAACGCATCTACGCAAACCACCTACGCATTCAAAGCCCAAATTGCTCGTGACCCGAACCCCCTGCAGGGGAAGTGAAGCCGATCCATCTTCATCCCGGAGTGTCCCGGTGCCCAGCAGTGGTCGAGCTGACGGAAGGGGACCCGAGATTGGCTCAGAGGTTAGTGGGACCAACTATTTCTCCTCTGCAGGCAAAATCATTTGGGAAACGTAATTTGGACTTCCGATTAAGATCCCGCCTGGTGTGGCTATTTACACGCCACACCACACACCCTGTATGCATTTAGATATTCAACGTCGCCATGAAATCATAATTCGTTTCGGCCAGCCAGCCGGTGCTAAGATGCAAATAGCGTTACTTTCTATGCGAATTTATTTGCAATTATAAAAATCCTTCTAGTACCGTTGTCTAGTGTCCTGTTGTACAGACGACAACACATCAAACTATACATTTTCATTACAAAATCGCCCCTACACAACACCCTTTACAACTACATAAGATTGTACAGTGATTAGCTTAATATGCTTACTACTGTGCTTATTCCATTTGTGTAATGAAAAGGATTTGAAAAATAAAACAATAATTATGTTACAATAAATGTGTATTTAAGAAAATCTACCAGTGTGTATGGGTTCTAAAAGTCTTTACTTTAAATCTGGGGGGCAATATAAGCCAATAGAGTAAAAGCTTTTGCAATACTTAGAGTCTAACGCCCGTATTCACAAACGATGCTTGCATAAGTGAAGCAGCAGATCGAACGCACAGCGTTGAATAGAGCTTTGTGACTGGTTCGTGTATCACCCTGTGCGTCCACGCGCACTGTGAGAACTCATACTGATGTTTGTGAATACGGGCGTAAGTGTGCGAAAAAAGCAAAAACTTTACGTATAAAATTTTATTCTTTTTATAACTACACGGTCATTCCCTAACTAATTATAAATAAGTATAGAAAACGCTAAACGTCTCACTGTTAAAACTATCCTTAAAGAACAGAACGTGACGTTAACGAAAACAAATGAATACCAACTATCGGTTGGGTCTATTTTAACCCCACATTGACATAATAAAGACACGACTTTACACTTAAACCCAACGGGGGGTATATTCCGAAAACCAAATAGTTTACTCTCCTCTACTTACTTACTTCCTATGGAACCCTAAATAGTAATTACCGCTACTTAAAACTGTCCACCTGATGTCCTCCATTTAAATTTAACGCTACGCTTAAACAAGTGGATACATTAAGACAGGGTTGACACTTGTTTCAAAATATGATAAGGGACTCAATAAACATTTCATCATCATCATCATTTCAGCCACAGGACGTCCACTGCTGAACATAGGCCTCCCCCAATGACTTCCACATCGCACGGTTGGTAGCGGCCTGCATCCAGCAATAAACATTTACGAGTATACATTTACGAGGTGGTATTTTAAAAAAACCGACACAAAGGGTTCCGTACCATTGATTTTTGAAATTATTTTTTTTTTAATTTAAGTTATTTGTAAGAAAAAAAACTACTTCCTAGATCTCGTTCAAAACAATTTTCGTTGGTAGTTTTTATAGTAATGTACATCATAATGTTTTTTTTAGATTTTTCATTTTCTTATTTTAGAAGTTAG
>NW_021137852.1:0-242 GCF_004193835.3 Ostrinia furnacalis | reverse complement strand
TTTTGTTCACATGGAATAAACGACAAAGTTCTTAGTTACTTATCCAATAGGTAGTAGTAACATATATGTAGAAAACAGGAACTTAGATGCCAACGAAAGAAAATAGGCTATCAAATGTTGTTTTGGGGACTTACCTTACTTATGTACTCTGTTTTTAGTGTTTAAGTTGTTATTTATTTGTAACGCTTTTAATACTCGCATCAAATAAATACTTTCTTTCTTTCTTCTTCTTCTTCTTTACC
>NW_021137850.1:0-797 GCF_004193835.3 Ostrinia furnacalis | reverse complement strand
TATTTTGATACTTAAACATTTTGAAAACTTAAAATAGTTTATTAAAAATTTCAATATCGGAATACGATATTGGCTTCAGTTCCGGAATTGAAATATCGGAAAAAATCTATCCGAAATTCCGGAGTTACGAAATTCCGGAATTCCGGTATTCAAGCCCTAGTCCATATAGTGTTAGTAACAATGTAAGCTTAAAACTATGTTAGTACTAGCGGCCGCCCGCGACTTCGTACGCGTGGATCCCGTTTTACCCCCTTTTCCCGAATTTTCTTTGCTATAAACCTCACGGAGCCCGAGACCTTTCCAACGAATGCAAAACCGTGGAAATCGGTTCGTGCGTTCTGGAGTTATAGCGTCAGGGAGGAAAACCCGACTTATTTTTATATAGTAGATTAATTAATTAAATAATAGAAATTATCATTTACCAAATCATAATTATTTCATAATAACCGGTAATTATTCATAATCTTTATCACATTTACCGTAACATATAAATCAGGAGGACAAGTCATAATAAATATTGTTCTTTATAATTTGACGCTTTCTTTGGCATAGTTAGGTGGCATTTAAAAGAAGGTGAATTAGTATATTAGAACTTTAGAAGCCTCTTAATATTCCCGTGGCTTAGTTTTAAAATCAAAGGTTAGAAACCGTGGAAAAATAATAATAATAAACAAATTTATTTCTGTATAAAAACAGCCTAAAATATTATTATATCTGCGGCTTGACTCATAATTTCCCATAAATAAATTAATTTTAACTCATTGGTTTTATGATTTAACTCATTGGAAAATGTACTA
>NW_021137848.1:0-1002 GCF_004193835.3 Ostrinia furnacalis | reverse complement strand
TTTTTTTTTTTAGGGACGCGCGCTGGTAGCTGGAGGAGCTTTTCTAGCTTCACCGGGCAGAGTGGCGAGTACAGAAGGTACTCTAGCCGTTTGACGATCGTCGGTGCGCGTGCCGACGAGGCCGAGTGTGGGCTTCGCGAAGCGAAAGCGAAGACGTTCGCGATCGGGCCGTAGATTCCGGCTACTGGGACCGCAATTAACTGGGACAGTGGTCCCAGTCGCTGGATCGATAAAAATTAAATATTTTTCTTCCAGCGATATTCAAGCCAAAATCGGTATCGTACTAAAAACCTGTGAAATGAATATTTTGCAGGAATATTCCTTTGGTGTAGGTACATCACAATCAAGGACGGAACAGGTCACCATTATATTAGAAAACAAATTTTCCAAAAATAAACAGGATTTTACGATATTTTTATAAAAACCTATGAATTAAAATTTTCTTTGTGCCTCTTAGTGTCACTGCCTGTCAAATCTTTTGCAAAAATGGTTCTATTGACGTGACGATGACAGCATCACACATCTCTTTTTATCACACAGGGTTGCAGATAGTGACATCTCGCTCGCTCATTCTTTGTTGCTCTAAGTTGTGATGTCTTAGTAGTGATTGTGATTTGTGATGTTAATGTTGTTAATTTTTTTTTTTCAACAAAAGAAGAAGAATTCAATGAGGGCTTTCGCGATTGGAAAATCCGCCAGATGGCAATACGTAGACGCGAGGTCCAAATGCTGCGTGATTGGTGGATTTTGACATATCTGTCAATGTCATGCAAAATCTGTTTGTAACCATAGAGCAAAATACAGGGTGGAAAATATAAGTTTAAGACGATAAGTGATCTCACTCGATTATTTCTAAACTATACAAGATATCAATAAACTAGTTATTGATCCTGAAAGTGCTTCATGAGCTCTATCAAACGGTATTAATAATAGGTTACAGAATAAACTGGATCTATCCGAAACTTCAATGTTTCCAGCTTCCATACTAAATGTATGCCACCA
>NW_021137847.1:0-2724 GCF_004193835.3 Ostrinia furnacalis | reverse complement strand
GTAGTAAGTTTCATTTTATTAAAATATTTTTATTATATTATATAACTAAAAAAATGTAATTTTCGCAATTTTTCCTATATTTGCATTATTATGACAATGCTTTATGCCAAATTTCAAGATTCTGAGTTTACGGGAAGTATCCTGTAGGTTTTGATTCCTTTGCAAGTGTCGAAAATTTGTTGAAAATATCGACATAATCGGCTGTATCTTTTGATTGGCTTGGCTTAGAAGTTTGATATTTTCACAGCTTAAAGGGACAATAGACCCGAGTATTTCATGTGAATTTTAGCTTGATACGTTCACGCGTTCTTGAGATAAAGGGTCTTGACAGACGGACGGACAGACGGACAAGAAAGTGATCCTATAAGGGTTCCGTTTTTTCCTTTTGAGGTACGGAACCCTAAAAATGCCAACAAATAATAAAAAATGATACTTTTTGAAAAAAATCTGCTTTTAAATTCGTGTTTTTTTTGTTATTTCATAAATTTCTTCAAAAAATGCCCCTATAACCGGTGGTTTTTATTACTTTGTATTATTTTTTATCGTATTACCTTCGTAAAACCAAAAATCGCATGTGTCTATCCCTATCACAACATTTGCTATGATCGTTTGAACAAAGGCCTCCCACAACATTATTCTCCGCTACATGTAGAGACAATTTTAATTTTAACTAAAATGCTTATTTTACTTCGAAATCTTTTGTATTTATTTGAAATCTAACTTGTTTTCAAAATTACAAATCTAGAGCCATTTTTACCCGACTACGGCAAAGCAAAAGGAGGGTTATGATTTTGACAGGCTATGTATGTATGTATATATGTATGTATGTATGTATGTATGTATGTATGTATGTATGTATGTATGTATGTATGTATGTATGTATGTATGTATGTATGTATGTATGTATGTATGTATGTATGTTCATGTGTTCCCTCGTAACTTTTAAACTACTTATCACAATTCGACAAATGACATATCATTAGAAGCGTCTTAATTGTCCGCTGGTTATAAGGCTATATGGGGTTTCACAAAATTTAATGTGGCGCCCTCTAGAGGACAAAACATACAGAGTAAAAAAATAAAGTTAAGATAAATATGCCGTGTTTGATATCATTTGAAAGCGCTTTACTTGTACATTTTGAATATATATATATTACTAGCATTTGCTAGTGACTTTACCTGTATTCATGGGCTGATTGCATATAATTCACATCTTTTCGTTCATAGCTTCTTTACTACTTATCAGAATAAGACCACTGCAGTACCATTAGAAGGGCCTTGAATTCTGTTGGTTATGAGCTATAAAGCTTGTCACCAAATTTGAAGCGAGCCAAAGCTTGTCTCTAGCAGACAAAAAGTTCTATGTTAATATAAAATTAAAATAAATATACCGTGTTAGATTAAGAAATCTTCCCAGGTCTTCTTAATATATGGGGCATCCACGCGATGCGGGCAGGTAAAAAAAGTCGATGTTTCCGATTTCAGTAATATTTGAGTATGTTCTACCTATACATATTATTGATACGTGTACCAAATATTTTTGTAATATAATGACTAGTTTAAGAGTTATGGGTCTTCGAAGTTTTCAACAACCGGTTGGCATGCAGTACTTCAAAGCCGATTATCTATACTTCTAATAAATCTGTAGAGAGGTCAATTCTGTACATGAAATATATTTTCAAAATAACTATCAGGGGGTGATTAGTGATCGATACTGATGCCAAAAATGCAATCAGTAAAATTTTTGTCTGTCTGTCTGTCTGTCTGTCTGTATGTTCCTTATAGAAACAAAAACTACTCGATGGATTTTAACGAAACTTGGTACAATTATTCTTCATACTCCTGGGCAGGTTATAGGATACTTAAGAATTCCCACGGGAGCGGGAATTAGTGGTAAAATCTTTTTGTACGAAAAATCTAAACCGCTTAAGTTAGGCGCTTGAAATTTGGCATGCAGGTACCTTAGTAAACTAAAAGCTTAGTTACAACAGGATATTGCAAAATTCCCACGGGAACGGGAGTTAGCGGGAAAAAACATTTGTATGAAAAAATCTAAACCGCGTAAGATAGACGCTTGAAATTTGGCATGCAGGTATCTTAGTAAACTTAAAGCTTAGTTACAACAGGATATTGCAAAATTCCCACGGGAACGGGAGTTACCGGGAAAAAAATTTGTATGAAAAGATCTAAACCGCGTAATATAGACGCTTGAAATTTGGCATGCAGGTACCTTAGTAAACTTAAAGCTTAGTTACAACAGGATATTGCAAAATTCCCACGGGAACGGGAGTTACCGGGAAAAAAAATTGTATGAAAAAATCTAAACCGCGTAAGATAGATGAAGGGGGTAAAACGGGATCCACGCGTACGAAGTCGCGGGCGGCCGCTAGTGGAGTCATAAAATTATATATTTAAATAATTAAACCACGGGATTTATTACTTCATTTACAGTGCTTTTTACAAGCTTTATATTGACTTCACTTGTTAGTATGTGTGGGACAAATCTTGCAACTGAATTTAAGACCAGTTCTCCTCAACCGGTTGAGCTGAAATTTTGTATACTTATGTAAGTACGATGACAATGCAATATTATGGCGATAGTGGAAGTATCAATTAATGTAAGGGACATTTTGGCCAAAATGAGTTATATATACCAACGCATTCAGAATTTTCGGCTCTATCGATTGGTATACTTGAAATGTTGATATCTTTAAAAAAATGTCC